>NC_079214.1:18850118-19070741 GCF_029633865.1 Lampris incognitus | reverse complement strand
TTTCCCATTTTTGGGTGTTTCAAAATAATGGGCCAACGTCCCCAGTTCCGCTTGCCAGGTGCTATTTGGTGTTTTCCTTTGAATGTTTAGCATTCTTCGACAGAATTTCATTATGGAGGGCCTCTATTGGGTGTTTGCCTATGAGTCATGCTCCAATCTACTGAGGCGGGCCCCCAGATCTCACTTCCATATAAATCTATTAGTAAAATTACATTATCAAATATTTTTGTCCAGATTCTAATTGGAGTGATAATGTTGAATAACTTGGTTTTTAATGCATACATTGCCCAATGTGGTTTTTCTTTGCATGCGTTGAAATTTCCTGATGGAGATATGGTCAGACCAAGGTAAGTATCCAAAGGAGTTGAATCAAGTGCAACTGGACTTGGTATATATCCGTGAAGATGTTTCGCCTCTCATCCAAGAGGCTTCCTCAGTTCGTGCCTTTCTGACTAGACCAAGCTAGTCTGAGGGGCGAAACGTCTTCACGGATATATACCAAGTCCAGTTGCACTTGATTCAACTCCTTTGGATAACCATGACCTGGATGAATGAGAACATTCACAGACAAGGTAAGTATATTTTTTGTGTGTTTAATTAGGGTGTATTCAAAGTAAAATCGTATTTGTTTTCAAGATATCTCATGTTTTGGGTTTTTCTTTACCTCCAAGGCCCAGTTATGGCAGTATTGTTCCGGGATGGTCAGGTTATGTTGAAGACCATCTCTGGTTGGGGACAACAGAATAAGGTCGTCTGTATAAAGCAGGTATGTAATCTCTGTGTCTAAGCGTGGGAAGCCCAGAGCTGCTGAACGGCACAACTGGCAACTGGTCCGCAAGTTCACTTATTTAGAGGTTAAATAATGTAGGGCTTAAAAAGTATCCTTGCTTCACACCACGTCCTCGAGTAAAATACTCTTGTTCTTTGTTTGTTCATTTTCACAGCACACTGGTTGTGCTTATACATACATTTGAAAAGATCATATGCCCCCCCTCTCTCTGATGGTACTATGTGGTTAAACATGTTTTAAAGCCTAAAATAGGGACAAAAGTTTGCACCAAGGGCTTCTAAAAGTTTGAAGCACTTTAGAAACAGGTTACAGATACTCAAGTGTCCTCCGTCAGAATAGACTGTAAGAACATTTTTATGAACTGGCTTTTAACCGGTTGCTTGTTAAGTTGGTTGTAGTAATATTTATAGTTGCTATATAAAGTTTTACTTTGTCTTTACAAATCTGGGACAGTAGCTGCATTTCGTAGCTTTTGTTCCTGTGAGGTTTGTTAGTATGAAGCACATCTTGTGAGTAAGGAACACGAATGCTATTGTTTCTACACCGTGATAGGAGACTCACATCCTGTATGTTTAGAGTCATATTAATATTCCAGGAAAAAATAAATGAAAAAAAATCATCAATCAAGGTTGATTAAATATCTCTATTATGTCTATTATTATAGCTAAATTTAGTTCCGGTATAAAGCAGCAAAGTTTTTGTTGCTTGCTGAGGCAGTGATTAATGGGGATCTCTCTCTTTCTCTCGCTCCCTCCCTCTCTCTCTCACTCTCTCTCTCTCTCTCTCTCTCTCTCTCTCTCCTCTCTCTCTCTCTCTCTCTCTCTCTCTCTCTCTCTCTCTCTCTCTCAATTCAAATGGCCCAACGTAACAGTGCATATTAACGAAGCAAGAAATTAAACATTAATTAGAAAACATATTATATCAAATAAAAATACGACAGCGAAAGAAGCATAACACAAAACAAAACAAATAAACTGTCATCTAATATAACAGCTGCAACGTGTGTCAGGTGACTGCCCCTCACTTTACGGCAGGCAGCAACTGCCCAAAAAACCCCCTACCATCCGCCGTTGGTGGTCAGTGTTACATTGACCAGAGGCGGATGGTAGCGGGTTTTTGGGCCAATGTGAAATAGACTGCTGCTAATTTACAGCTCTCTGGGTCTTCCCCTAGTAGGACTGGTAAGTTTTCTTCATCTAATACGTTAAGAAAACCTTTGTAATAATTGGAATGTTTTAAAACCGGGCCTCCCGGGTAGCGTAGCGGTCTAATCCGTTGCCTACCAACACGGGGATCGCCGGTTCAAATCCCCGTGTTACCTCCGGCTTGGTCGGGCGTCCCAACAGACACAATTGGCCGTGTCTGCGGGTGGGAAGCCGGATGTGGGTATGTATCCTGGTCACTGCAGTAGCGCCCCCTCTGGTCGGTCGGTGCACTTATTCAAGGGGGGAGGGGGAACTGGGGTAAATAACGTGATCCTCCCACGTGCTACGTCCCCCTGGCGAAACTCCTCACTGTCAGGTGAAAAGTAGTGGCTGGCGATTCCACATGTATTGGAGGGGACGTGGTAGTCTGCAGCCCTCCCCGGATCGGCAGAGGGGGGTGTGAGCAGAGACCGGGACAGCTCGTAAGAGTGGGGGTAATTGGCCGGGTACAATTGGGAGTAAAAGGGGGAAAACATCCACACAAAAAAGTGCTTCTCTGAGATGCTTATACTTTTCCCATTTAGTCAGGAAGTGTAGCGCTCTCTCTCTCTCTCTCTCTCTCTCTCTCTCTCTCTCTCTCTCTCTCTCTCTCTCTCTCTCTCTCTCTCTCTCTCCCCAAAGACGTCACACTCCCGTCTTTGACCTATCATGATATTATCTACCGTTAACCTGCCCAGTACCAATTAAAACTGCATGCTGTGAAAGCCATTATAAAATGGCAATGCAAAGTCTAAATCTTTTCTGTGAATAGGGTAACGCTTATTAATGAGCGGCTAACGTGATTAATAAACGATTGATAAATGAGCAGGCTAATAAGCCATTGCACCAATGAGCTCTTACAACACACATTATCAGAATGCCCAACATATCAATAACCATCTTATTGACACAGATCTGAATGTTGTATCTAGCGCCTTCTTTCTTTTTGGATCCAGACTAACCTAATTAGACTTCTCAGACAGGACCATGTTGACCGAAGTATTTGCCCTAACCTTAACCATTTAGGATTTCACGTCTAAACTTCACCTCCAGATTCAAAAATGTCAGGATTAAACTCAGTCCTGATGTTGTTGTTCAGTTGTCTTGGGTTTTTCTTGCAAAGCTCTTATTCACGATTATCTAAAACTGGTGATAAGACAGTTGTTGATATATTCAAGCCCTATTGCTTGCTTATCAATCACTATTTACAGTTACACTATTTACATAATAAATTATGAACAGCAACAGCCCTTGGTCACGACTTGCTATAATTAGGTCCACTGTACACTGTAATGTGATATCTGGTTATAGAAGTAGAAAGAACAAAATCTGTTATGTGTAAACCACCAGACAGCCTCAGAAGATCCTGTGGAGAGAGTGAAGGTGCAGTGGACTGACGCTACACATAGATTAGATTATAGATCGTTGACAAGGGGACACAGTCCAGAGACGGAGGATGGCTCCACTGGCATGCATTTATCTCCCCCAGCACATCGGTTCCTCTTCACGCGGGTGTTTGTGTGACTAGGGGACGCTTTAAGTAGTACGCACACAGAGAAAGACACGAGCCTGTCCACTAAGAAACACTTCCGGTGAACATTTTGTTTTATTTTTCCTTTTATGAAATCCTGTTGGAATCCCAGCCTCACGGGCCTTGGAGAAGAAATGGACTGGCTTTTGGTTTCTCCTGTATGGAATTTTTTCTGGTCTAAATTACAAACTTTTTTTGGGGGGGGGGGGGGGGGTTTCCTCTTTTTACTCCCCAATTGTATCCGGCCAATTACCCCACTCTTCCGAGCCGTCCCGGTCCGCTGCTCCGCCCCCTCTGTTGATCCGGGGAGGGCTGCAGACTATCACGTGCCTCCTCCGATACATGTGGAGTCACCAGCCGCTTCTTTTCACCTGACAGTGAGGAGTTTCGCCAGGGGGACGAGGGCGCGTGGGAGGATCACGCTATTCCCCCAGTTCCCCCCTAAACAGGTGCCCCGACCAACCAGAGGAGGTGCTGGTGCAGCGACCAGGTCACATACCCACATCCGGCTTCCCATCCGCAGACACGGCCTGTTGTGTCTGTACAGGGACGCCTGACCAAACCGGGGTAACACGGGGATTCGAACCGCCAATCCCCGTATTGGTAGGTAACGGAATAGGACCGCTACGCTACCCGGACGCCCAACCAAAGTAGAACCTTTAAAGAAGGCTCTTGGAATGGCCCTTCATATAGCTGATGTTTCAGAGTCACTAACAGAGAAGTGTGCCTTGTTCTGGTCAGGGTAACCTTTCCTGGGTTTGGACTGGGGAAAGGGCAACATATACCATCCCTGTTTGTGACAGTAGCCGACGCTACTGCTTCGCATGTCCCGGCAAATTCGGTTTTACTGGACTAAATTCTAAGCCGCACAAATGGTCCATACCATCTCCACACAGAAGGAGCAGTAGTTGATGGGCTCGTTCTTGATGTAGATGTTCATCAGAGGGCTCGCCTTGGTGCAGCTGTCACAGGGGCCAAACGTGATGGCCACGAACGTCTGGTCACACATGGTTGCGGCTGGTCACCAACACACCTGTGGAACACACACACACACACACAAACGCATACAAATACATGCTTACACATATGTAGTAACAGCAGTGACAAACAAAGGACAGACTAACATGCAAATACATGTACACATATATGTGAACCTATACACAAGCATGTGTATATACGCACATACTAGACACATGGATACACAGATAGACCTGTAGCTATACATAGTATAAAACACATGTACACATGCATACACACCTGTATATACACCCAAACACAAAGCAACTCGTGACACACAAGCACACATGGACACAACAAGAATTAAGTCATCATCATCATCACACATCACTAGCACTGAGGGCCCAGATCAATACACTATGCGCTGGCAAGTCTTTAGGACGGCGGCTCTTTTGATTTCTGTATGCCAGGTTATAGCCGCTCAGCCTCTATGTTAGTCTGTGCCTACATGTATGTGGAGGTGTGTGTGTGCGTGTGTGTGCGTGTGCATGATAAGTAGTTGGTAATCTACTTCAGGCTGATCCCTCTCTGAGCTCCAGACCAGAAGAGTGGAGCAAAGCTATTCTGGGAAGCACACACACATCCAGTACACACTCAGCATGTTGGCAGACACATCAGAACTATTTCACAGCCCAACACATCGTTGGCTTAACATCACTATTCATCACATGACAGCAATTCGCTATGCAACATTCATTATTTTGAGGCTGGGGGGGGTGGCTATTGTCACTGTAGCTGGGCCTCGTTTTCTTCTATAATTACTTAATTTAATTTCATGCTTGATAGTAAAGGTTTAAAAAATGGGTACAGCACGTTTCATTTCTGCACAGGACACACTTGTGCATTGTCGAGGTACAAACTGAGATTTGAGATGATGATTATATATGTGGAATGGGGGGGGGGTATTAAAAGATCAATTTGCTCACACAAAACACAAATACCCATTATAGCTCACGATGTCTGTCTTAATCCAAGAACATCAGTAATATAGTTTGTGTAAGCGCCAAGGTTTGCAACACCTCTGTATTGCTAAGGTCATTAATACTCTTCTGTATGCAAATTAAAAAAAGAAAGAAGATCGTTGTACGGAGCGGACATCAAAAAGCATTACGAGTCACCACAGGCTCCACCACGGGCCTTCCTATCAGCAGAATCTGGAAGCGCCTCTCCGTTTTCCTTGTGCTGTCACGAACAGGTCCTCTGATGTTGGTGTCAGTCATTTCAAGTGATCCACTCTACATTTTCTGCATTTACATCCATTACCACCCTCAGGTTCACCGTCCCAATCCGTAAACACGACTACCGGCCCACACATAACCCAGTCAAGACAACGCAAACACAAATGGCTGCAGCGAGGACATTTGTAGAAACCATATCTCAAGACATGACGGGTAAGGAGCCTTACCTCGGAGAATTGTTTTCACCACACAGCAGATACCCGGCCTTGGGGACTAGCTTGAGGTTCACAGTGAGGAAGAAGATTGGATGTGAGGGGCAGAAGAGGGAACGGTAAGCTCCTTAGTGAAGTATTTAAGTTGTGACACTGCTTCGCTATTATGTCCAGATCACTCCGTCTTACCTGCAAGGCTGGAAGGGTTACACCGAAAATATGAGCGGTTACAGATTACCCGTCTAAGATCGCTTCTGATAATATAACTCCAACATGGTGATGTTAGAGAAACTGCTGGATGACCTCAATCCCAAGCCTAAAGCAACATGCAGCGCAGCTGAATATTGGGTGTATTGGACTTTAGATAACCGAATAAACACAGCTCTGACACTACCCACACCTCCTTCCTTACCCGAACAAGGATGTGAATGGACTGAATGAAAGCCACTTTGTCATTGTATTCTTACAATGAAATGTGTCTTCTGCATTTAACCCATCCTATTGTTTAGGGCAGCGTTTCCCAACCCAGTCCCCAAGGAACCCCTATCCTGCAGATTTTCATTGTAACCCTGCATAGGTAGCCCTGCTTGCACTTACTCAACCAATCATCTCACAGCACTTAATTATGCAAGGTGTGCAACGCCTGACATCATTCATTGCTGATTGGTTGAATAACTACAAACAGGTACCTACTCAGGGTTGCGAAGAAAATCTGCAGGATAGGGGTTCCTTGAGGACTGGGTTGGGAAACACTGGTATAGGAGCAGTGGGCATCTGCAGCACCCGGGGACCAACTCCAGTTCTTCTTTCCACTGCCTTGCTCAGGGGCACAGACAGGAGTATTAACCCTAACATGCATGTCTTTCTGATGGTGGGAGGAAACCGGAGCACCCGGAGGAAACCCACGCAGACACGGGGGGAACGTGCAAACTCCATACAGAAAGGACCTGGGACGGCCTGGGGTTCAAACCCAGGACCTTCTTGCTGTGAAGCAACAGTGCTAACCACTGGGCCACCGTGCCGCCCGGCAAACATCTTGTGCCCAACGTGGGGATTTATATTCTATCCAAATTTTGCCCACCAGTGCACACATATATGCATACACACTCTTGTTTCTTACACTGGTCAGGGTTCATCTCCTGCCCCCCCCCATGCACACACACACACACACACACACGGCCCTTACCAGGATATGAATACTTGTGATTTTGTGGCGTACCGCTTCTTGTGTAAACTTGTCTCCCTGTATCTTGTGCCTACTTTGCTTGTGGACCAGTTCGCTGAGTGTATTTTTAGAAAAGCCTTATAAAATTTAAGTTACTACAAGTTGTGTAAAATATTTGTAATCTCACCCTACTTTTCTCCCCTTTAAAACACACTTGCAATACCTGACCTGCAGCTCGATATTTTCCACAAGTATCCGTCTGTAACTTTTCGCTTTTCAGTCGCTACAGCCAATTAACAGCTGAGGCTTTATTTGGTAGTCGGACTTGTGAGATCCCATTAAAAGTAATCCATTACTTTCACAGCCTGATTACCTGCAGAGGTTTCAGTCTCCTCAGCGGCAGTGAAACAGCAGCATGGTAGGCTACAGGCCATGAGGAGTCTGAACTGTGGACTGATGACAGGACTCCGTATCAGCCAGCAGGGCAGCTGGAGCGCCCCTAACTGGCAGGTTTGATATATAAACCATATCTGATGTTAAGCATCGTAACAAAATATCACATGAGCATGGCGAAATGAGACAACGGGCAACTAATGTGACAAAGTGGGTGAACACACCATTTATCCCATTGTCTCAGTTGTTACCGGGTATTGGCTCTCCTTGCCACAGGGGTGCAGCCTAGGGTTGTAGGGCGTCATGGTGTAGTTGTGTGTATGAGATATTAACTCAAGCTCAATCGTTGAGTTGAGTTTTGTTCAGTTAGGCCACTCAGGCCAGGCTTTCCCACAGTTAGCCCCTGGCTAACGGGGGGGGGGGGCTTCCGTTGACTGGTTAGCGCAGTCACCCGTGGTGCGGGTTTGATCCCACCGCTGCCACGTGAATTCCAAATGTAGCGAGAATTCAGGGGGCAGGCGGGAATCGAACCTGGGTTTCCCGCACCACGGGCGACTGCGCTAACCAGTCAACTGAAGGGTCCGACCCGTTAGCCAAGGGCTAGCGAGTCTACACATCCGTGGTCGTTACACTGCTGCACTGCGTATCAAAGATACAAGTCACATTACAACAGGAAAATATACCTCTTCTCCGGAAGGATATAATGTCGCCACAGCACCTGTCAATCTGAGCAAGGCTGTTTTCCAGCGCCGCCCCACCACTCACAGCTCGCCGGGGCTCCCGCTCTGGGCTCCCGCCGGGCTCCCGCCGGGCTCCCGCTCTAGGCTCCGGGGTTTTCAAAAGGCGCAAAATGACTTGAAGATACGTTGAGGCTGTGTTAAGGGAAGACGGAAATGATTTCCCGCAGGCAAGCGGACGGTGAGGAATTCATTTATTTGTCTTTTACAGATTGAACAACTTAAACTTATTTCAAGTTTCTTAAAGGTGAGGACATTCACTAAGCACAGCGACCAGGAACTACAAACAGTCCAGTTTGCCAAATGTACACATGGGGTCAGAGGGGAAACGACAGTACCGGCTTCAGTGTGGTCTGACCAAAGGGGGGGGGGGGTCTGTCCATACGGTTATTAACAACTCAACATGATGAGATTAATGCTAGTGTTGATAAGCATGATAATGATAGTTCTTACTTCATATCGTACAACCAACTTTCCCAAATGTAAGACAAAGAGAATGAAAAATGACTTTTACAGTCTCCTCTTAGAGAGCCCTGGAGAAACCCAGGGGAACGAGATACACCAGCTGAAAGCCAACAATACACACTAACGAGTGAATATGGTTCCCTCTCACTCTTTCTCGCTCTCTCGAAAGTAGGTCAGCCTTCCACCAGGAATAAGTAAGTCCCAAAGGCTCGCTTGACCAAGTCTGAAAATGCTGGTGTTGGGACAGAGTCGATTAAAAGTTGTTGATTTTGAGCTGAAGTTTCTGTGTTACCGAGAAAAACAAAACAAAACACAATAACGTAGGAGGGAAACAACCTGACTGAGAGTGGTAAATATCCCCCTTCATACAAGGAATGTGGTGGAGGAAGCTTAGCAGGCCACAGTTCTGCAAGAAGTTGGCAGGATTCATGTCAGAAAAAGTTTCCTTTCGGGGAAGACCATACCCATAAGCATTTATTTCATATCCTCAGCAATATTTAAAAGTGCATTTTGACAGATAGCTAAACATTGTAACCCATCTTTTAATACCCACTGTATGACAAAACGTAACAAAACACACAAAAAAATGATAACATTAAACTATTTAAATCCATTTTACAGCAGCTACAAAAAGAAGAAAAAAATACTGCACCGACAGACAGGACATAGAAACAGCATCAAAAGATAACGTGTTTAAGTCATTCAGATAGCAAATAATTCAGATAAGGCTTTTTCAAAAACGTGTGCAGCTAAATCATATATATTTTAACAATTTTTTAAAACATTCATATGGTTAAATCCTTCTGTGTTGAGCGTTGTCCGCGATTTACTCGGTCGATATGTATTCTAGACCATTCTCTGAACTCCTGTCAATCCATACCATTAAAAACAAAGCGAATAAAGGCAATTTCATTACACGTGGTCCCAATGAGAACAATATGAACATTAAATAATTTTAGAAGACAATCGCACCACAAAACAAACTGAGACATAAACTACTCCTAGGTCACCAACAATACATGTTTTATTTGCAGTTTGTCCCAGTATGAGGAAAAATGGCGAAGTCGAGGTGTTTGAGGGGCTAGATCACCTCGGTCAAATATCTACACATCTCTGCATGCATGTGTTAGAGGAGCCACACGTCTCCAACATTAACTACTCAAAGGATCCGCTGATCGGTGGGTAGCATTCAGACTTTTTCACCCAGATTTTAGGATTTATATTTGCAATTGCACTTCTTTAAGTAAAACCTGGAGGCCAGAATGGAATAACACCCGAATCTACTTTTTTCTCGATCGCGGATGTGTTCGGAATATATCTGTTAGGCGCGCGGGCTTTCAAAGCGGCGCCAAAAGTACGGCGACCCAGAGCTGCCAATGTTGGTCGGTAACCAATCGCGATCTCCTAGAGACGTACGCTCACTAAAACACTGACCGTGTTCTACCAGAGTAAAATATCCCTTTCAGGGGGTAAGGTCATTGCGCAAATGAAGTACATAAGGGTCAGAGGCAAATTTGGTTAGCTGTTAATACTAATGGCACAATGGGAAGGAAAGTTAACGACAACAACAAAAACAAAACAAAAAAAGCACTAAAAAGAGGCAACGAGGAAAATGGTAGTGCTGAAAGAGGTCTCGTGATGTTGTGACAAGTTAGTCAGATACCCGGACGCTCTGATCACAGTCTACTACACCCAGACTTCTTCTCCATAAATAAAAATGTGGTGACATTTCACCTAAGGGTTGTAACTCAGACAACGGAAAAGCGCACTGCAGTGAAGCTAAACCCAGGCAGATTACAGCAGCGGAGAAGATACAGCATGCTTGAAATTATTTGCACTGACCATTTTGCACTATCAGTGTCCTATGTTTTTTCCCTTTGAAATACTGTGCAATTGTGGAAGATGTTTAGTTTGCCACCGCCCACTGAAATTGGGAAGGTACCTAAAATGCCTGGGTACCTTAATAGCATGCCTCCAACCAGACCCAACCGTGCACAAAATAACAAAACAAAACCCCCACAAACAATAATAATAAAATGGGGTGGGGTGGGAGGATAACAAGTAGGGCACAGTATGCTTCTGCAGAGTATAAACCATCACAGTTCAAAGCATTTAACTGTTTTGGTGTAAAAGACCGAGTCGTCAGGGCTCCAGGGGGCGACTGTTTGGTCGCTAATGTAACCAAAAACCTGTCGGGTGCGACGAAACAGTTTCATTCGTCATTGCGTCTGAAACAGCAGGTGCGTGTATAGCGCTATATTTCCCACCCGCATTCCGAGAAGAAGTCTCACTCTGGCACTGATATTCTAACCCTACCATCTCACTCATCAAGTCTAAACCTTAATGCGGGGTCAGACTACACGATTTCAGCTCGACTTCGTTGTCATCGACAAATTTGCAGCGTCGGGCCCAATTATGAATGTCGGGAACAATGAACAGGCGTCTTTACCCCGTGTAGTGACATAATTGAGGAACAGCGATGTGGCTTCTGGGACGCCCCATGGCATCCCAACTAAAAGTCTAGCATGTCAGAATTTCTTGTATTTTTCCGCCTAGTCTCACATCTCCTATGACTTGATGCATGCTCAATAATCCGGGTAAGAAAATCAAACAAGGTTGAATCAGTTCATCTGGATACGTTGACAGATAAGTTTCATCACTCGTCTAAGTGACCACGCCCATATTTACCTATCAAACTGGTTGTTGGTTTCTGTCGTTATGCAACTGTAGTGATTATAAGGGGTGGGGATACCTGCAGTCAGTTTAGACTGAAGAGGTCACTTAGACGAGTGATGAAATGTATACGTTGTATCCAGATGAACTGATTCTACCTTCTCTGATCGCCTATGACGTTTTCCTTGACGTAACCAATAGGATGACAGAGTGCTCTCTGGCGGAAATATGTAAACATGGCAGTCAGGTGGATGGCCGAAACCGGTTCAGCGGCAACAACACCCCTACTTTTTTGACGTTTCCTCGGGGGAGGCCCACGACAGTCAAAAAGATAGGCTAAATGTTGGCGAGAAACAGCGAGGCACTTCAGCAACCTGGTGAGTAGCTGGTTAAGCTATGCTAGGTTAACAATCCCCAGCAACACTAACCGCAACAGTGTCCACAATCTTTTTTTTTCTTTTACCATTCGGAACACAAGACCGTCAGCATAACACATAGCGTTTCGGTAACTATGATTGACAACGTCTTGACTCCCCCCCCCCATGACCTATGAACTCGCGCAAAGCTCGTGAAAGGCAGCATGATGATTGGTCGGGGTCATACTTGTAGTGTTGCCAGTCTCCCGGCCAAGACGCGGCAAGAATTTATGGCGCTGATTGCCTAATCTGACATGGTAACCACTGTGAAAGTTTTAAAAAAATATCGTGTAGTCTGATACCGATTGATCTAACCAACGAAGGCAACGAATACTAGCCAATCAGAGGCAGAGTAGCGCGGGTCTTCGCGGAATGCGAGTGGGAGAAAATACGGTACGTGTATGTGAGACAGCGCCCCGTACTCCTCCTCGAGCGACATTGCAACGTGGGCCAGCAGAGGGGGCTATTCCGTGAGGACCCAGCAGCAGCGCAAACCTGTTTGAGTTATTTGAGTTTGTCGAGCATCAACATCACCACTTTTTAAGTTAAATTTAAAAAAAAATGGAGGTTATCGCGGTTTCCTGGTGAATGTACTGCGATTTAAATAAAGAAATACATTTATCTGCACCCGGAACCGTCGTATGGGCTCTGCGAAGTGTGGGACCGCACAGGGCCTCCCGCCTGGCCTGCAATCCCGCAGTTCCCACCTATGACTTGTTGACCTAACATGCTTCTAAAATTAAATTCCTGTGGGTTAATTCCATTAGGCACACTCAAGGTCACATGAACAAATCTCACAAATTATTATTATTTCATTTTGGATGTTGTTGCGTCGTTATGTTGTGTGCGCTCCATCTCGCTGCGAGGGAGAAGGGGGAAACAACGCGGGCTGTCAGGTGCTGAGAAAAATTTGAAAGAATTAAAAAGCAAGAATTTCACAAGTCATTGCGAAGATCACTGAATAGATTTGTCAACACTTAGAGAGATGTGTGGCAGTTGAGCAGGTGTCCAGATAGGTCACATGGTCAGTCACATGCACCGACCGCAGGCATGTAATGGCAGGTCTGAGTGAAATGTAGGCTACAGGCCTGAAATGTTGAATTGTACTTCAATATGCCAAAATAAAGTGACAGCTGAGCTGATTTGATGTAAAGCCAATACTTTTACAGCTGTTTTTTTTCCATTGAAAGACTTAACAGCAAAAAGTCATAGCTGACACTGTGCATGATGATGCTGTATTATTCTGCCTGTTAAAATGTACTGCACCGACATTACGCGTGCAGTAGAACGAGAAGAACTGCATGCAATAGAACTAGAACAGCTATGTGCGTGTGACCGTGATTCATGTGCATACATGTTAATGAGCAGGGCCTCGCAGCCCCCCATGCGACGGTACTATCTGTACTTTTACCCCCGTTAACAATCATTTACATGATGTGTTAAGAATCTACCAGTGTTTATGAGAAGTGGAATAAAGCTTAAAATGTATTATTGTGGTGGCAAAAGGGATGGTGAAAAAACGTGGGTACACCTAAATGAAAAAGTTAGGCACCCAGTGCAACCAGTGTAAAAAGTTGGATGGGCAGGTGAAGGGGGGGGGCTAGGCCTTTTAAAAGCAGTAGGTTGGGTGCTGGAATGGCATCATTATATAAACGGAACTATAAGTGCCAAAAATGTAGCCAATCAGAGAGAAGTAGTTAAATTGTCAATTTAGTATACTATGCTGGGATTTGCAACTTGATAAAGTTATACAATTACATTTTTCCTACAGCAGTAAGTTCTACCCAGCTGGGATTTCAAGCAGGTTAAATCAATTTGCTGAGAATTATTTAGAAATACTATTTCACTAAAACGTGGTACGAGTGTGTTTGTGTGTGTGTGTTTGCATGAGGTTGTGAGAACCCGAGTTTATCTGCATGTGTGAGACTACATATTGCGCCAGTGCTTTCTGCTCATGTCACAGTTGTAAACAGTATTGAGAATCCCTAGTACTGTAGCTCAAACCCCGGGTGGAGTCTGATCCTTGTATCTTCTAACTCACGCCATTAAAACTAGTGCTACATTTGCCTGCAAGTGCTGCCCAAAACGCAAGTTAGACATGACAAAGCTATGCAAAAGCTCAAAGTCAACATCACAGTATGTGAGCTAAAGAATAAACAGCTATTTTCAAATGGACAGCGGCAGTGCTTGTTAAATTATACTTTATTGTAAATCTGCTATGGACATAAACAGCCTATCGTGGGACCGAATCTAACTATCTTTACAAAGCCATTCAGCTTCTGCAGCTGAAAAGCTTGGGGAATGATGGTCCCATCCTTCACATCTCACACATCCTCTGCAAAAAAGGGTTTGGGGTTGGGTGGTAGGTAAACGCCATAAATAGAATACCCTAACATGATATATATAAGTATATATATTAATAATATCTATAGATTATAGATATCTTCATATGTATAAGTAATACGGTACACATGATGGGTCCTGTCTTGGCTTGACTACGTTCAGAGAGTGAGACAAGAACATAAATATCTATAGAGAGTAGAGCCTAGCCTGGTCACCACCATATGGACTGGAGAGAGCTGGCTTTGTGTTACTCCTCTGGCTTTTATAATGGGACCCAGGGTTTGCCATAGCCATTTAAAAATGACCCATCATTACCAGGTGCGACACTTTCCCTGACCCCTTCTATGAGGTATCATAACCCACCTCTATGGCCCCAACCTGCCAGGTGAGAAACACTGCTTTAGCATATCAGTACATTCCCCGAAGAGAATTGGACGACAAGAAGAACAACTATCTAACAGCTAGTTGGAACAAAACAGGGGAGCGGGAGGTTGTATCTAAGGGAAGAGCCGTGGCCAACCTGAAAGTGTGTTATGGGAGGGCTTGATCTGGTCCTGTGGCTTCCCTAAGAAGCAGGCGATTATACAAGTGGCGAATGTTTGGCGGTACCTTGTGTTTTAGTGTATCTGCATTTGTGAGAGAGCGGCCCATGAGCATGTATGCAAGCATTGAAGGTCAGGGGAGGTATGTATTGTGTTGTGGATGCGTGCTAGAAATTCAGCACATGATCGTACCAGCGTGTCTAACTCTGTGTTGAGTGTGTAAAGGTGATTCTGTGTGTGTGGGTGTGCATTTGTCTGGGTGTGTGTTTGTGTCCAGGTTTAAACACGGGTAAGGAAACCCAGGTTGAGGGAGCTGGGGATCTGGATGGTCTCCAGGGCCACAGAGGACGGGTTGAAAGGGAAGGTTACTGGATAGATCATTTTTGTGTCCATCAACAGCTGGGGAGACTCGCAACGGTCTCGCAAACGAGTCTGACAGTAGAGAGAAAGGGAGAAAGAGATGGAAAGACATTAATAAATTGGAAATCCTTTTTCCATTGCAAACATTTCGCACGAGTTCATTTCCAAAATCCTACAGCTCCATTTTGAAAGAAATCATCATTTCAAATGACTAACGTTGATTTCGGTGTGTTACAGGGCTTTCATTGTTTCAATAAAGGAGCAATTAAATAATGGATTTAATTTTATGTCATTCTTTAGCCCAGTTCTTCAATGGTATATTTGGACATCAATGTTCTATGTTGGGAATTCAATTTATCTTTTGGTTTTAACTTACTTTTAATAAATATTTGTTTTGTACTTTACAGGGGACTTTCATGCCCCGTGCATGTAATGAGTTACAGCAGATAACATTACATTAGAATTATGTACTCGCAAAGATCCATGATGTATAGATAAAATACCTGTATAGTTCGTATGAATGTTACTGACACCCTCTCTTCAAATTCATTGACTGGAGTGTAGAGGTTCAGGACCTTCACAATCTGAAAGAGAAATAGCACAAAAGAGTTTTTTATATCATTTCAAGGATTAATTCAAGGAAAATTTCAGCACTTTCAATCATGATCTAGGCAAAAAGAAGACAACGGATCTTAAACTGGAATCCTAGGTTTTGTTTTTTTGGGGGGGGTTTTGTTTTGGGGTTTTTTTTTTTGTTTTTTTGTAGATTTCCCCTCCTTTTTCTCCACAAATAGTACTTGGCCAATTACCTATCCTATTTTCTGAGCCATCCTGGTCGCTGCTCCGTCCCCTCTGCCGAGCCGGGGAGGGCTGCAGAATACCACGTTTCCTCCAATAAATGTGGAGTCGCTTGCCTCTTCTTTTTACCTGACAGTGAGGAGTTTCGCCAGGGGGACATAGTGCGTGGGAAGATCACGCTATTCCCCCCAGTTCCCCCTCCCCCCCTGAACAGGTGCCCCGACCGACCAGAGGAGGTGCTAGTGCAGCAGCCAGGACACATACCCACATCCGACTTCTCACCCGCAGACACGGCCAATTGTGTCTGTAGGGATACCCGACCAAGCCGGAGGTAACACAGGGATTCGAACTGGTGAGCCCCATGTTGGTAGGCAACGGAATAGACCGCTATGCTACCCGGACCCCTGTTGGGATCCTAGTTTGACAAAACACAGCTGGCAAACTAGAAACAATTCCAAAACACAGTCTAAAACTGCAAATACCATCTTTCAGATATTTTCTGACCAGGTTGTGAACAGTCACTAAAAAAGTTAATAAGTAAAAAAAAAGTATACGTCAGGTATTGCAGACTGTGTAAAAAAAAAATCAAATTTATGAAGACTCAAAGTCAAAGTTTAACAATGATAAAAAAAGAGGAGATAAAATCACCGCAAATCTAACGTTATATGAAAGAAAAATCCAGCTGAAAGATTAACCTGATTAGGTGGGTGCAATAAAAGACAAGTAGCAGTGGATAAACAAGGTTAAGTTTTATTTCAGAAATGACTGCAGACAGAGGTGACTGCTTGATTTGAGTTCTTTTAGACGCAAGTGCTGCCTTTGACACAGTCGATCACAACATCCTCTTACATCACTCAGAGAGTTGGTTTGGCATCAAGGGCTTGGCTCTTAGCTTATTACGCTCTTACTTCACCAACAGAACTTTTCTGTTGTTCTAGGTAACTCTACTTCCTCGATGGCTCAGTTGAGTTGTGGTGTCCCTCAAGGTTCAAATCTTGGCCCCCTTCTCTTTTCTATATACATGCTGCCCCTTGGCCAGGTCATTCAAAATCACGATGTCCTTTACTATTTTTATGCTGAAGACACTCAGTTATACATGCCACTAAAAACCACATATTCTAGTGCCCTAGCTCCAAATCTCACAACTTGCCTCTCTGACATTAAATCCTGGATTTCCAAAAATTTCTCAAATTTAATGATGACAAGTCTGAGGGGATTCTGTTCGGTTCCGAAAATTCCATCAGCCCTTTTGCTAACTAATTTTGGTGGTCTGTCGGCTATTCTTAAGCAGGCTGCTAGGAATCTTGGGGTAATATATTCGATGCTAACCTCGGTTTTGATAATGAAATCAAACAGGTTGTTCAGTCATGCTTTCTCCAGCTCAAGCTAATCTCCAAAATCAGGTCATTTTTATCAATTGCCGATCTGCAAAAAGTTGTACATGCTTTTATCTATTCTCGGCTTGACTATTGTGATGTACTTTATTCTGGTATCAGCAAGGGCTCCCCTCTGCCATCTACAGTTGGTACAAAACGCCACTACCGGGACAAAGAGGCATGACCATATGACTCCTGTGCTTGCTTCCCTATACTGGCCCCCTGTTATATTTAGAATTGATTTTAAAATTTTACTGCTCACTTTTAAGGCTTTAAATGGTTTTGCTCCTACATACATTTCTGATTTATTGACCTGGTATACGCCCTCTTGACCATCAAGAGCTGCAGACAGAGCCCTGCTGGTTAGTCCTAGGTCTCAGTTTGTCACAAAGGGTGATCAGGCTTTTGCTGTTGGAGCCCCCACACTATGTAACTCTCTTCCTGTCGAACTAAGACAAACCAAGTCTCTAGCTTCTTTTAAATATTGTCCTAAAACTTTTCTTTTTATGAAAGCTTTTACAAACGTTTGATATTTGTTTTTATTTATTCATACTGTTTTTATTTTTACTCTTACTTATTTGGTCTTATTCTTGTTTTTGCCTTGTCTGGTTTTATTTCTTTGTAAAGCACTTTGTAACATTGTTTTAGAAAAGTGCTATATCAATAAAGTTGTTGTTATTATATTATTATTATTATTATTAAATGACAAGATGATTGGCTTCACTGGCCATACCTGAGCAGTGGTAAGGGAGTGACACATGGAGCAGATGGCTTCAGCGTCCTCGTCGGCCTTCTTCTTAACCTGCAGTAGCTGAGCAGCCTGGATCAGAGGCTCCAGAGTCTCCTTGGCTCCGCAATGCATCAGAGTCTTGTCTCTCAGCCACTCCTCCAGTTGGCTTACATTGTACCTGCACATAGTATGCATGGACGCACACACATGGTCAGACAAAGGCAGGTAGACAGACACACACACCAGAAAAAGTGAGAACTCCGGGAGAAGAGCGCAGAAAAGTTTTGGCCTGGATTCAGTCCTGGATACTTTCATGCAGTACGCACTGTAATAATGTCATTATTTTAATGGATATTGGAAAACATAGCAATGATGTGATACATCTTTACTGTCAGAGTCCTCTGAAATTTTTCTAAATCACCTATGCTCTATTGACACATTACACAAAAACATTGACATAAATAGCTAAATACATATCTGAACAAACTGCACATTTCAACAGCTGACATCAGCACTGTCCCCATCCGCCTTTGCATCAGACCTGTGTTTACTCTCTCAGCAGTATCACAGTCCTTATTACTACAACTGAGTTCATGCTTACAACCCAACTTCTTAGCCAAATGTTTTGATTGAGTAGTTTGGGTAATTGTGGGATGAATGTTTTTTATCTTATTGCATCTGCACTGTGGGAATTCAAACCACCTGTTGAAGGACAGGGGTTCACACACTCCACAGACCACATGTAAAGGGTCAGAGCAGATGTGGTTCACAGCAGAGCAGTGCACCAGAAGTTGTAGGAGGACTCGTCTCTGTTATGAACAAATAAAGAATAGAAACCTAGTGCTATACAGCCGGTGTCGCAAACCCGGACCCTCCCTACCTGATCTGCATGCCCTTGCTCCAGGAGCACATGTCCTTGCGCAGCAGCAGGTTGTTGAGGGTGACGGCTCCGACAATGTAGAACTGCTGCTTCACCACCTGTTTGATGAGCTCAGGGTCGGTGCCATGCTGGCACATGGTCGAGTGGAAGGCGTTGAGCTGCCGTATAATGGAGTCCAGGGTGTAGGTGCCTTCGTCTGCGATGCTGGAAGTCCGTTTACGCAGGCCAGTGGGCTTGACCCCTGACACACCCTGGATGGTCTCGTGTTCGAGCATGCCAGAGACTGGAGACAGACAGTCAGTCCAATGAAATACGGTGCACTGTGCACTGTCATTAAATATACAAACACACACGATTCTGAATCTGTATATAAGCAAGTTTGCATCAACATAAGACAAAGGGCCCTATTTTACACCCTGGGCAGAGCAAGTGTCATTGCTAGTTTCTGACCGATGCGGTTGTCATTTTCCCATCCAGCGCCCACATTGTTTAAATAGCAAATGTACTTGCACCCATCTGAGCGCTCATGGGCATGTTGGTCTTAAAATGAGGTCTGGTCAGGTGCATTGTTGGTGCATTGCTATCTTGAGGCAGCGGAAAGTGACAGCACCACTGACCAACAAAAACCGGGTCTAAAGTGAATGGTGCAGTATTTCCTGCTATTTAAAGGGCACATTATTCAGACAGTAAGCTGCATGTGCACAGGCAGGTGCACAACACACGTACACTCTGCTTGTTACAAACACCGGGACACGCAGCAGCACACAAACATGCAAACAATTACAACTAAAAACATTACAATGTGAAAGATTATCATTGAATACATCATAAAAAATAAATGTCAAAATGGGATCTGAGCTTTAGTGGATTCCTGTTGCTCCCGTAGACGGTCCGCTCACGCGCTCTCACTTCACGCACGAGCAGATCCGTTTCCTCAGCAGAAAATTGTTCTTTACTACAACTTGCCAAATCTGCCATTTATGTGCCAAGGTGCAAGTGTGCCTGCCTTTTAAAGGGAATGTGAGATGACACTCTGATCAGTTTAATTCATGTTAACACTCAAAATACACCTATGATTAATTAAGAGACTAAGTACAACCGCCTTTGCACCTTGTGCCTTAATTTGCGTTCAGATTATGCACCGTTTATTTAGCAAAAGTGGATTTGGATACGTCTTAAATGCACTTGCACCATGCGCTATAGATGGTTTAAATGGGGCCAAAAATTTTATGTACATACTCAGGTGGGCCTGTACACTGAGGGGCACTCACACACACACACACACACAAACACAAACACACACACACACACACACACACACACACACACACACACACACACACACACACACACACACATACACACACACTCCCTTACCTATCATGGGCTGCAGGATGTTTTCCATACATTTGATGAGCTGTTGGTAGATCTGAATGGCAAGGTCACTGATGACCTGCCTATACTCCGCCAAGTCGAAATTGGAGAGAGAATGTTCATTCTGCCTGGTAGTATTGTGTTTCATGAAGGCCTAGAGTGTGGCGCGCGCGCGCACACACACACACACACACACACACACACACACACACACACACACACACACACACACACACACACACACACCGAGAAAAGGAGTGCATAAAAAAAGTTCCGTCTTTGAAACTGGCCTTCTGGGGAAGTACATTTTTGTCTTTGCGAGTTACTAAGTAAGCAAAGTAAGTAAGTAAATGAGTATGGGGAGTGAGCAAATGAGAACGAGTAGGTGTGTGTGAGTGTAATACTGCTTTCACACTGGCCAAAAACCCACAAAAAACCCGCTAATGTCCGCCTTTGGTCAATGTGAAAAAGCGGCTGTTAGCGGGGGGTTTTGGCCAGTGTGTGTGTGTGTGTGTGTGTGTGTGTGTGTGTGTGTGTGGGAGAGAAACAGTGTGTTTCAGAGCCTCACATCATCTCCGCTGTACTGTTTCAGACAGTGTAAGAAGCGGCAGGTGTTTGACAACCAGAAGGAGACCGTTTCGAAGTCATCTCCACGTTTCTGAAATAAAGTGTGAGAAACACAACAGTAGATCAATTCCCCACTAAATTATGCCCCAATCTGTGACTAATCACAGTGTAACTAAACTTGTTGTAAATTAAACTTTCTTCCCGTTTCAACATTTTGTCACTCGCAAAACATTCATGTGCCCTGCATTCTGTGACTGACTAAACGGAGCTGTAGCCAAATTCACCCATACTGAGTACACAAAGAAGTGTGGGTGGACTCACACAAAAGCCAACGCATTCTCCCTGGCACTTGCTTTAGTTAAACAACAAAACGTCCAAACCTTAACCTATTAAATATGACATCAGTCCTAAAACTCAAAGCTAAAAGGGGCTTTTTCTTACATATTGGGAATCAACAAGCAACTCTCTTTTGAGGCTGTTCCTCTGCTCTCAAGCTCACAAAGATATAGGCACCAGACAAACATACCTTCAAAATATAATGTGCCACTATACACATACAAACATACATGTTATAATACATACTGTACACACACAGACAGACAGACACACTCTCACACACACACACACACACACACACACACAAACACACACACATACATACACCCCTACCTTCAGGATCTTCTTGATGGTGTTGATGATTGAGGTTAGCAGAGTTCGGACCTTCTGGTCATCATTGACATAGTCCGCATGCCTGAGACACATGAACAGGATGTAGGCTGGCAGACCTGGGATCAGATTCACTGCTACTCCGCGAGGCTTCAGCTCTGAATACAGGGAGCAGAGAGGGGCTTAAAAGTTGATAAAGAAAAAAACAACTTTAGATATACACAAATGGAGCCTTAGCACTACGCCCTGTGTTAATATCATTTTGAAGTTTCTTTCACTTTAGGCGTCAAAGCTGGGCCACTCCATTTATGGTGATGAGGAATGCTAACATGCTCTTTGGATCACTTGGTGCTGCGGAGGCAAACCTCCAATTCACTTCTAGCTTTATTTATTTATTTATTTATTTGTTTATTTTCTCCCCAGTTGTATCCGGCCAATTACCCCACTCTTCCGAGCCGTCCTGGACATTGCTCCGCCCGCTCTGCCAATCCGGGGGTGGGCTGCAGACTACCACATGCCTCCTCCGATACATGCGGAGTCACCAGCCGCTTCCTTTCACCCGACAGTGAGGAGTTTCACCAGGGAGACGTAGCGCGTGGGAGGATCACGCTATTCCCCCCAGTTCTGCCTCCCCCCTGAACAGGCAACCTGACCAACCAGAGGAGGCGCTACTGCAGCGACCAGGACACACACCCACATCCGGCTTCCCACCTGCAGACATGGCCAATTGTGTCTGTTGGAACGCCCGACCAAGCTGGAGGTAACACGGGGATTTGAACCAGCGAGCCCCATGTTGGTAGGCAATGGAATAGACCGCTACGCCACCCGTACGCCCCTTCTAGTTGTATTTTAAGTGTGTGGACTTAGTTCTGACCTAGGATGAGGTTCTTGACCAGTCTGAGCTCATCCTCCCTCTTGTACTCCAGCATGCCCTGGAAGTCCTTCTCCCTGCGGGGGATGTTGACTGGGCGGATGGGCTCATCCACCAACTGACCCGGGGATGTTTGACCCTCTGTCTGAGCTGCTGGGAGATGCACAGAATGGGTGTCAAGCACACAGACAGACACAACATTAGTAGAATCTCGCTTACCGCGTCACTTGGCCTACATTTAAACAGGCAACATTAATCTAAGAATCTCAGCATGAACACATACGTATATAAACACACACACACACACACACACACACACACACACACACACACACACACACACACACACACACACACGTGAAAAGTGTAGATCTGGCTGATCCACTGACTCATGCACAGAAATCAAAACAAAGTTCTCGGTCCTGGTTCCATGTTTTATTGTGGAGTGTGGTGATTCCTACCGCCCATCTCGCCAATCCTCTTGGAGTACACCTTCAGTTGCTTCTTCAGCTTCCGAATGGTTTTGTCCTGTTTCTCCAACTGCTCCATTAGATCCTGAAAAAAAAAACCCAAACAAACAAACAGGGTGATGGACATATTGAGGTAGATAAATGAGGGAAAGATAGAGGGTTTAAGAGACAGAAATAGAGGTAGAAAAAAATTATAGGATAAACAAGAAAGGAAGAGAACAGTGAATGCATTGTTTCAGAGAAGTGCCATTTAAATATAAATAAAATTATTATTATTATACAATATAAGTCTATTAAAGTGTGCTGCATGGCTCAAGGCTGCGGACAAAAAGCTCAGAGTGCCTAGGGGCTGCTGCCCCCAGGTGGTAAAGAAGAATACTACATTTTCTGATAGACATAAGTGGCTTTCAACTGACCAGAAGTGTAACTTTATATGCATAGAGACTCCATAGTAAATAGTTAAATCAAATAAATTAAGTCCACAATTCAAACTATCCTCCCCCCCTTTTTTTTCTTCCAAATTGTATCCGGCCAATTACCCTACTCTTCCGAGCTGTTCTGGTCGCTGCTCCACCCCCTCTGCTGATCCGGGGAGGGCTGCAGACTACCACACGGCTCCTCCAATACATGTGGAGTCGCCAGCCGTTTCCTCTCACCTGACAGTGAGGAGTTTCTCCAGGGGGACGTAGCGCGTGGGAGGATCACGCTATTCCCCCCAGTTCCCCCTTCCCCCGCCTGAACAGGCGCCCCAATCGACCAGAGGAGGTGCTAGTACAGCGACCAGGACACACACCCAAATCCGGCTTCCCACCCGCAGACACGGCCGATTGTGTCTGTAGGGATGCCCATCCAAGCCGGAGGTAACACGGGGATTCGATCTGGCGATCCCCGTGTTGGTAGGCAACGGAATAGACCGCCACGCTACCCGAAACATGTTCGTCCATAGTAAAGAGAAACTGGAACATGCTTAGCGTATTCTTCTTCACTACCAGCACCGTTTAATGACCAAGATGCCGTGTGGGTAAACTGCATCATCCTCAGCAGCTAGATCTCTTGCATGGAGCTCTTTCTCAGAAAATGTAAGTAATTCTCTTGAGGAAACAGTGTCTCTGCTGCTTGACAAGTTATTAAAACAAAGGATTTCAAATCAGGAGGAGGGTTATGGTGCTGATTGCTTTGTCAGAGGAAGAGGGGTTTCAGGCTTTGCCCAGTCTGTTAGGAGAGGGAACAGGGTGCAGAGCTGGTACGCTGTGGGTTAAAACACACTGCTGTAGAGTTAGAGGTGGTGCCCCCAGCCCAGCACACACTTCTGTCATTATCCTGAACACACATGTAAGTACACACACACACAAGCTCGTGCATATGAGTACACACTAAGGTGCATACACACAAAACAGATAGACACACTATCTACATACAACCATCCGCCGCAAAATGATGACTCGCGCCTCTCTGGATGCTGTGGGGTCTTGAGCCAAGATTTCCTGTCAGGTGAGGTCATGCTCTGCTCATTATGAATGTACGAATGATATGTACATAGTGTACTTGCACACACACTGTTGAAAATAATAGCTCGAATGTAATCTCAGCATAACCAAAGTATGATACAGAATTCGAGAAATCATGCAGGACATAAATTAAAGCAGTAACTATAATATAGATGCATGGCTATACAATCTCAATACCCCACTGACTTATTGCTGATGGAGGTTCAATCATATGTGCGCATCTGTGCAGGGCTACATAACCTGAGTTGGATTGGAACTACATTATTTTGCATAACATGTAAACAAAATTCTTACGAAAATGTCTTGGTAAAATGACTACCTAAAATTAACCCCTACACAACATTAACTCTAAAGTTAAGCACAGTAACAGTAGTTGCTGTCGCTGCTGCGGGGCGTAGTTTCGATGAGGTTAGAGAATTGAAATGACGCCTATCAAATTCACGTGGAAATCGATGCTTGTTTATGCACTGCACCACATTTTTAAGTGGTGTTGTTTACACACTGAGAATGGGAATCAACAGCCCTCGCTGGTCACGTGGTTTCGGGGGGAATTTCTATGAAGGCTCTCTCCTGGTCTGCTTGTTGCTGCTACATGTTTGCATGCTTGTATTTGCACACCACAATGTCACTGCACCGCATTAAAAGCCCGATTTTCAGGCCATTGAATGAGTACAGACCGCAATAATATTTATGGATCATTTTTGGGGATACATAGCCTGTTGACTTCCTATTCGTATGTGTGTGGAGAATTGCTGAAAAAGACTCAAAGGCTGCAAGGTGGGTGCGGGGGAACGGAGGTGTTGTGACTATGGAGATGAGTTTGAATTGCTCCGACATTTAAAAGAAAGATTGCTTGTGATTGGCAGATAGATATGTTACTGTTATTTATATTGGAGCATTAGGTTACAGCTTACCCACACAGTTACAACTGTGTCTGTAGAGATAATGTCTGATTTAGTGATATAGTATGTGTCTGTGTTGGTGTTTGTGTGCATATATGCATACGTGCCTGATTAACTTCTGATGTCCATATAAATCAATACCATTTGTGTTTGTGCATAAATGAGAGTTTATGTGCATATACATATATATATATATATATATATATATATATATATAAAATGTATGTTTTGGTTTGAGTGTGTATGCATATGCACAAGTGTCTGTATGGTGTGTGTGTGTGTGTGTGTGTGTGTAAGTGTGATAATATCTTGTCTCTATAAATTGCACATCTGCGTTTGTGTTTATATGCATGCACGTGTGTGAATATCTGTGTGCCTGCATGCATGCATGTCCAGCAGCATACCAGGTTCTCGTTGGTGAGCCTGGTGATCTCATGCTGCAGGCTGGCTTCTATCCGGGCCTCCGGGGGCAGCTGAAGGTTCTGGGCCAACAGCTGCTGCTGGCGGTTGTTCTCTTCCTTCACGTTCTGCAGCTCCCCGCGCAGAGACTCTACCTCGTTGTCATAGCTACGCTGCTGCGTCTGCAGCTGGGACTCCAGCAACCTGGGAGGTGGGAGAGGGAGTTGGGCGGCGGGGGGGTTATGAGGACATTGGGAGGATGTGATGAAGGAGGAGGAGACAGAAGGAGCAAAGTGAAGCGAGGGATGAGAGAGAGAATCCAGAGGGGGGCAAGGGATTGGGGAGTGTGTAAAAGAGTAAAAGAGAGAAGGAGGAAGCGGAAAGAGATGAGGGGAAGAGTGAGGCAGCATGTGGAATGAGAAGGAAAGTATTTGACAGGACAGACAGAGGAGAGGAAGGGAAAAAGGAGGGAGAGGGACAGGGAGTGTAACAGTGGAATGCAGGGGTATGTGGGGGGGGGGGTAAATTGGAGAAAATGAAAAGCAAATCAGTATCATAGATAACAATAAGAATCACAGACAAATATGAGAGAGTGGGAGAGAGTCAGAGAAAGAAAGAGAGGGAGGGAGAAAGAGAGAGAGAAATCAAGAATCCTCAAGTGTGCAGGTCAATAAAAGATGTTCATGGCTCCACCCTTGTGCATCGTGCCAGACAGCAGCAGCATGCCGTGTAGACGCTAAGTGTCCAGCTGACACAGCTCTCTCTAAATGGGGCTCCTCCTTTCTGCTGTCACAAAGCACCGACTCCTCCCTCCTCTGTGCCTCTGAGCACCTCCTGTGGAAAGTCTATGGATGTTGGTGGAAGGCAGTATGCCAAACCAACACTGAACTAAACTGACTCCATGTTTAGAGTTCAGGCCTCTAGTAAATAATGCTACCATGACGCTGACAGAAAACCCACTTTACGCAGCCCCCAACCCCACCCACACCCCCACCACAGGGCCGCTGCAGAGAAATACCACTGGCAAGGATTCAAAGGACTGTTCAGGGACCCCTTACCAGGGCAAATGCTCGTTCCTCTGGGTAAAGACACAGCCTCCTAACTTCACCACACTGCTCAGCTTACCAAACTAAATGGAAGGGCATGGATTTATCATTATCTGCTGCTGCCATTTTAGACGAGGGGCTGATAAGTTTCTTAGTTATACGAGTCGAAAATGAAAAGCCATTTTATTTGGTCATTGTAGGCTACAATGAATTCGTTTTCTGCATTTAACCCATCCTATTGTATAGGAGCAGTGGGCGCGGGGGACACACTCCAGCTCTTCTTTCCATTGCCTTGCTCAGGGGCACAGACAGGAGTATTAACCCTAACATGCATGTCTTTTTGACGGTGGGAGGAAACCGGAGCACCCGGAGGAAACCCACGCAGACACGGGGAGAACATGCAAACTCCACACGGGAACGACCTGGGATGGCCTGGGGTTTGAACCCAGCGCCTTCTTGCTGTGAGGCAACAGCGCTAACCACTGGGCCACCATGCTGCCGGCAAACATCTTGTGCCCAACGTGGGGATTTATATTTTATACCAATTTGGCCCACCAGCGCACACACATATGCATACACACTCTTGTTTCTTGTTTTCTGTGCCAAGTTGGTTTGGCAAGTTGCATATAATGTTCCTAAGACTTTCCAGTTTTGGGAACTGCCTTTGTGGCCGACATATTATGAATGGAGTGGCCTCCATTTGCACATGTGGGCAGATGCTGCTTGTATAACTGGCTGGAACAGCCTCTCAGGGGCGCTGACAGTGGTGACAGTGCAGGGAGGAGCACAGACTACGGCTCAGGATTTGAAAACAAACCTAGCAGGCGTTTGCTTTCACTACACTGGAGTATCAGCTGGGCCAGATTTATCAAATTTAGACAAGTCAGACGGCGGAAGGTACGACTGATAAAAGTATATTAAGCTATTTTCCATATATTCTATGTGACTGTTGAAAACGTCCCCAAACTGATACCCTGAAGTTGGGCTAAAAACAGCCACCAGAATGTTTTCAGAAACTCTTTGAAACAAGTTCTGCTGTGTATGCCGAGTTAGCTGTGGCTAGATTAGTTAGTGACAGAGTCACGAGGACAGATCAGCCCCACTAGACTATACCTTGAAGAAGATAGGAAAGCCTCTTCATCTCCATGACATTCTTTTTTTGCGTATTAAGATGAGATAGCTTCAGAAGAAATGAAATGCTGAGAGAGGGAGGGCCAGTAAAACTGAAGGTATTTTCATAAAGAAGCATTAGAAAGCATATCACCTAAAAAAAAAAGAAAAAGAAAAGGCAAACATGTCATGCACACAACACACGCGTGTTGAGATCACAGTTAAACCTGTTGGTCTCCTTTAACCCTTCATACACCAGCCACAGCTCTCCGTCCTCATTCAGCTCATGGAAGTCTGGGATAGGGGATCTGACCGACATAAAAGATGAAAAGCAAAATAAAAAAAGGGTCGGGTGGGATTTCTGGGTGTATGAATGTTTATGAGTTTGCGTTGTACTTTTGTGTTGTATCTGTAATAACAGCAATTTGAGGTTGTGCAGTAACAAAAATGTACAAAGTGTTTGACCACCCTGGCAGATAAGATAGCATAAGGTTATGATAGGAAGAACAATGCCAAAGATAATGGCAAAAACATATGTGTGAGGTTGGGATTCCCCCCCCCTTTTCCTCCCCAATTGTACTTTGCCAATTACCCCACTCTCCGAGCCGTCCCGGGCACTGCTCCACCTCCTCTGCCGATCCAGGGAGGGCTGCAGACTACCTACCACATGCCTCCTCCGATACATGAGGAGTCACCAGCCACTTCTTTTCACCTGACAGTGAGGAGTTTCACCAGGGGAACGCAGCGAGTGGGAGGATCACGCTACTCCCACCCCAGTTCCCCCTCCGCCCCGAACAGGTGCCCCGACCGACCACAGGAGGTGCTAGTGCAGCGACCAGGACACATACCCATATCCGGCTTCCCACCCGCAGACATAGCGAATTGTGTCTGTAGGGACATCCAACCAAGCCGGAGGTAACACGGGGATTCGAACCAGCGATCCTTGTGTTAGTAGGCAACAGAATAGACCGCTACGCTATCCGGATGCCCAAGGTTGGGGATTTGAATCCTGCATAGATTCAAATTGTATATGTGTTTATGTGTGTCTGAGAGTCACTGTGTGTGTGCATATGTGTGTGTGTGTGTGTGTGTGTGTGTGTGTGTGTGTGTGTGTGAGTGAGATGGGTGATGGTGGGGTAACAACAGAAGATAAAAAGCATGTACGATGACAAGAGTGATACACGCAGGACAACTTTTCTGACAGCTTGATGGACAGCATTATCTGAGCAGATGCCTTAGTTTTGATTTCATCTAATCTGGAAATATCTGAGCGGAAGTTTAACCACCTTTATTACTTTGGCAATACTGTTGAGCGACGCTTTGAGGCTAAGGTGGTGTTGCCTTCAGCTCCAGAGAAATTTACAAATGGAACAAAACCAACGTGGATAAGATGTTACACTAAAAGAGACAAAATTGATGTGGAAAAACAAACACAAAACACTGTTGGAAATGCTGACCATCTACCTAAAATGCCTTAAAACACTGCCGTGTATCACTGCATTAATGAAGAAACAGATTAGTTTCCACATGCCAGGTTCATGCCAGGTTCATTCCATAAAGCTGACACTAGAGGTGCCAAAGTTCATACAGTTATTCTCCTTACAGCTACAAAGTTAATAAAATTTTATATTCATCCATCCATTATCCAAACTGCTTATCCTTATTAAGGGTCACGGGGATGCTGGAGCCTATCCCAGCAGTCATTAGGCGGCAGCGGGGAGACACTCTGGACAGGCTGCCAGGCCATCACACAGCCCCCCCCCCCCCCCCCCCCCACACACACTAACATACATTCACACCTAAGGACAATTTAGTATGGCCGATTCACCTGACCTACATGTCTTTGGACTGTGGGAGGAAACCGGAGCACCCGGAGGGAACCCACGCAGACACGGGGAGAATATGCAAACTCCACACAGAGGATGACCCGGGACGACCCCCAAGGTTGGACTACCCTAGGGCTCAAATCCAGGACTTACTTGCTGTGAGGAGACCGCGCTAAACGCTGCGCCACCGTGTCACAATCATGTTATATTCATTTTTTAAAAATGCTATTTGAAAAGAACCAACACAGCCATGCACTGATGTTGTTGGGAAGGTCTCTGTTTGGGATGCTTTTCCTGTGAGAAGCTGCCGCCTGGCTAAAGTAACTATCCTAATAACAACACCCTAATTCAGACATTCATTAACTTCTCGAGCTCCAAATGTAAATTTTCTGAATTTAATCCCATCCCCTATAATTTTGCATGATGAAAACATTGATTTAGCATGACAAGAACGGCCAGATATTAAGTTAGTGGTACATTAAGAGAGAAAAAAAAATAATTCAACTATAAACCCACCCACATTGGCCTATAGGGATACGCTCATCATATAGTCTCTTTAAATGATGCCAAAGCTGGTCGCACAAACACCACAATAATGTTAGTGAGTGATTAAAGAGAATACAGAACTTGTATCTAGAGTTGGTACATTTTGCATCATCCTACATGCTGTTAGCACAAAGACGCTGTGAAAGATGTTCTAGCTTGGATGCTGGTTAGGTAGTCCTTTCTATGCAAAGCTAACCAAGCCTTGGTGAACAATCCAAAACAGAATCAGCCATATCACCAAACACCAGCCACATGTAACCCTTCAAGAACTGCTTTGCATTAGCGTGGCCATACATGCTCTTCCCCCATGATGCACAGGCCACACCCGACTGGTTACCTGAGCCTACTCAGGAGCTCATTGGTCTCCAATGGCTTACGCAAGAATGAAGGAGATCTGTACAGAGCAAAGAGACGAGTTCACAAATATGCAAACACTTCACTGTTCAGGGATGTGAGCAGAAGCCTACAAGCATGCATGCCCTCCCACAAACACCCACACCCATCACTGTAGTGTTAATACAGAAACAGAGTTCATCATTAGCCAAGGACGCATATCAGATGGACAGAACATAGAGGGAGAGGAGGAGTTTCTTAAAAGAGTTCGAAAGACCATTAAGTCAACCTGGACAGAGGTAACGGTAAAAAGAGGCGGTGACTCCTGTTGGTCGCACTGTACCTGTTTGTCTCTTTGAGGCCTACGTAAGCTTGCTTGATTTCATCTGTATCCTTCAGTTTGGACACATCCTCAACATAGTGAGAAGGCTCTGTCATGGTCTCCTAGAGGGAAGGGGGTGTATTGAAGAGGGAACAGAGAGAGAGACAGATAGAATGGTACAAATTAACAAGGGGAGAGAAAGACTCATTCAGAAACGGAGTGTATAATGTGGCCTTATGATGCTGTATCACTAACAATGACTTTCACATTGGCCAGGTTGTAATCACATGTGGAGGAGTTCTTGCTGCAAACAAGGGTGATGAGAACTATTTACGTTTATGTTGATGTTTACAGTCATGTTTTCATTCCACTGTGCAACATGTGTATTGGTACTTGGTCAACCTGTCAGAGTGTAGTGTGGCTTGTGGGTAAAGCGGTCCTTCCACTGTGACAATAACCATCCCACTGGAACCCCGAACTGTGTCCAGAGGGAACATCCTTTTACAGTGCTAGCTAATTGTTGTTTTTTTTTGGAATCCCCCCCTTTTTCTCCCCAGTTGTACTTAGCCAATTACCCCACTCTTCTGAGCCGTCCCAGTCGCTGCTCCACCCCCTCTGCCGATCCGGGGAGGGCTGCAGACTACCACATGCCTCCTCCAATACATGTGGAGTCACCAGCCGCTTCTTTTCACCTGCCAGTTAGGACTTTCGCCAGGGGGGCGTAGCGTGTGGGAGGATCACGCTATTCCCTCCAGTTCCACCTCCCCCCTGAACAGGCGCCCCGAATGACCAGAGGAGGCGCTAGTGCAGCAACCAGGACACATACCCACATCCGGCTTCCCACCCGCAGATACGGCCAATTGCGTCTGTAGGGACGCCTGACCAAGCCGGAGGCAACACGAGGATTCAAACCGGTGATCCCCGTGTTGATAAACAACGGAATAGACCATTTTGCTACCCTCTAGTGCTAGCTAATTTTTATGTTTACTATATTACATTGAGATTAGCATTTTTTCTTATACATGCCAAGAGATTTTTTTTTTAACAGAGACCAACAGCAAGAACACTGTTAGAAAGAAAACATGATTCCCAGTGGACACAAGGGCTACAGGCTAATTCAAAGCATGTAAGTGGGAGTACAGGAAGATCCTTTTGTCACAGATCCATGCACCTCTATGGCTTTATTTCTTAGCACAAAGGTAAGACCGGTGGGCAGGATACCTGCATGAATATGCAACACTTAAATGTAGCCTATACCACACATTTCTTTCACATGTCAAGAAAAACACACCTAATTAAAGGATATGTTCACGGTTTTTAAACCCAGACCTCATTAAAACATTGTAGAGCATCATTTAGAACAACACAGCGAGTAATTCTTTGTTTTAAAAGGAGATATATCATAGGTTTTGATGTTTTAAACTGATGGACTGTGTTGAAACCCAGTGAGAAGATTCATCAAGGAAGTTCCTGTCTTATTTTGATGATGCCCAATATTTCAATGAGGTATGGGTTCTAAAAGAGAGAACCTACCCTTTAAGAGCTATGTTAAGACACATGCAGCTGTAAATATCTACCAACATTTCCCTCCCCAGTGGACACAGTCTCTTTCAGATTGTGCAGAATAATTGTGGAACACTCCTGTGTGTATGAATGCAAATCCATCACATTTACTACACATTTACCACTTTTAAACCACAACCGTATAAAACATCATGTGTACAAGGAGGGATGCAAACGGCCCCTGCAAAATAGTGGTCCAGGTGCACTGCCAGTGTAATCTAGTGAAAGCAAGTGGACAAATGTGTATAGGGATGCACCGATACCACTTTTTTTTTTCAGACCAATTACAAGTTCTTACATTTTGGTACTTGCCGATACCAACTACCCAATACTGGTATCAGTACCAGTGCATCCCTAAATGTGTAGATTCAAACAGATGACCCATACTTGATAATCAAGACTATGACCTGGAGAGAAAGGGGCCTGTGTCTATGTAGCCTCATTGAGTGGAGAGCTGATCTAGAATCTTCTAAATTTGGTTGAACGTTTACCCCGTAATTTTTACTGTAATGAACAGTGGTGGCGGAGGATGTTTGCAGTTTTGGTCCATCCTACATTTCTCCATATTTTGGTGCTGGTCACTGCAGAGTTGTGGTGTATAAAAATGCTTTTCGTCAGACAATCGACCGCACCAAAAACATGAATTGAGGCTTTATACACACAAGCCCCATCATCAAGGTCAGAGTCAGATACTCATGGATTAAGTTTTTGAATTATACCTTCTCATCCTGAGAGAACGCATGGGAGGGGGAATAGTGAAGAGAGAACAGTCAGAAACACTGGATATTCAGTGAAAACAACTATACAATATATGAACAGACAGCTGATTTAATCCAAGAAGGAGATGCGCAGGTAGACAAGCTGACATTTCCCCCTCGAAATTTATATTTAATAAAGTGGATGCGTTTCATAATTTATCCATTTAAACAGGACGCAATCTAAATTTTTAAAAATTATTAAGGATATGAGGTTACTATCTCTTGTTCTTAGTCAGCATCTTTGTAGAGACCGTTTCTGTAACGCCATAGAAAATCAAACTTGAGACCTTATTAGAACAGAGTGGAGGAGCCATGACAGCAACTGATAAAGTTAAAGATACTAAAATGTCTGTTTTTACACAGTAAATAGGCAATTATTTTGGTTGTAGAGAGAAAATTTCGAGGCTCTTCCCAGCCCACTATTTTATTTGGGTCTCTTAAAGTAATCATTACCAGAGAAAGGAAGAAAAAAAAGCAGAATCTCCATTTATTCCCTATTCTAACACTATTGGGGGGGAAAAGGAAGCTGAAAAGAGGTTGACTAACCTTGTGGAGGGCCTCTTTCTGGCTGACCAGCTGCGAACGCAGGATGAGCACCTCCTCCTTGCGCACCTCCAACTCCTCACAGGAGGCATTGAGCTGGTCCAAGAGCACCTTGTAAGCTGGAGAGCCTGGGGCCCCGGCGCCTGCAGCTACGTTACCCAGCAGGCTTTGCCTCATCTCCGTCAAATCATGCCTGAGTTTCTTGTTCTCCGACTCCAGCTCCTGACGCTAGAGAGAAGTGGGAAGGTGTGGTTATAGTAGTTCGAGAGAGAGAGAGAGAGAGAGAGAGAGAGAGAGAGAGAGAGAGAGAGAGAGAGAGAGAGAGACTTTCATGATCAAATCAATGAAAGAGTTGTCTTTAGCGACTCTCGAAATCACTCTTGAATGCTATTATGCCGTTTGGTTGCCCCAAAGGGTAAGATCAAACTGACAAATTTAGTTTAATGAATCACTCTCAATCAACCCAACCCGCTAGCTACTGGTTTACTAATGGTGGATAGCAATGCAGCTGTATCATTTCTTTACTAGCATGGAGGTTACCAAGTGAACTGTATTCATGCTACCTTGCACTCAGTCAAAGCATCGTGTGGGATACACTGAAGCATCCCTGCGCTTTTCACTGGTGAGGTTAATGCTATGAACCTGCAAGAAATGTGTATGGGTGGTTATATACTAATGATTTTACCTAGTAGCTCTTCACTAGCTTTCTGTCCAAGAACATACTTTCAAGTCCTTATGCTTTAGTTTTTTTAACCCAGTTCTGGCATCCTACCTTCAGGGATTCATACTCCAACTCTGCGCCACGGGCTTTCTTATGCTCTGCAACATCCTGAAATGTGGAGAGCCATATAATGAAGTAGTCTGTTGCACTGGACTATAGATTTTAGTTATAATAGTTCATCATCAGTTCAGCATCAGACCTTGAATAATATTCTGCAAAGCTGACAGTGGCTTTATTCCACTGTATTAACTAGTGTAAAAACCAATGGAAAATCTATTTGAATACACAATAATAATACACGTTCTAAGAAAAACATTACTGTTATAGCTTGTTCTTACATTATGTTGTTATGCTCTTTAAAATATATGTATGCAGTAGCTTTTCATTTACTGGCACAGTCTTACGGTGTACTTTCAAAATGCTTCTACAGAATAATCAGCAGGTTATTGCACTGAATAGGGTTGTTAAGGGTTATTTAATTGCCCAATGGTAAACTGGCTCAGGTTTGATAAGGGTTGGAGGTACAGAAATATTGTAGAAAATCAGGATTTTTCCTGCTGTTTCAGACCTGTATCCACATTGAGCCATTAAGAGAGAAAAGCAACTTCAGCCAGGCCCAATTCATGCCTATCAAGTCCAGTTATAACCAGCTGGATTAGACTACATAGGGCTACATGTCTAGCTTGGTACAGTGGAAATGCTGTGTGTTGGTACCCTGGCCCTAGCCCGCTGGAACTGCTCTTCTCTGTTTTCCAGTTCGTCGCGAAGAGACTGCTTTTCTTGCTCTAATTCCATTAGTCTCTTCTGCAGCTTGAGGGTCAGAGAAGTGTCTATTCCACGCGTTACGTCCTGTGTGGAAGAAAACCGAGGGTAGGACCATACCAGTAATCAGGCTATCGTCATGTGGGTCTTATTCAACTCTACTTATCTATTTATTTTTTCTTGGATTTTTCCCCATTTTTCTCCCCAGTTGTATCCTGCCAGTTACCCCAATCTTCCGAGCTGTCCCGGTCGCTGCTCCACCCCCTCTGCCGATACTACCACATGTCTCCTCCGATACATGTGGAGTCACCGGCCGCTACTTTTCACCTGACAGTGAGGAGTTTCGCCAGGGGGATGTAGCATGTGGGAGGATCACGCTATTCCCCCCAGTTCCCCCTCCCCTCTGAACAGGCGCCCCGACTGACCTAGGAGGCGCTAGTGCAGCGACCAGGACACATACCCACATCCGGCTTCCCACCCGCAGACACGGCCAATTGTGTCTGTAGGGATGCCCGACCAAGCTGGAGGCAACACGGGGATTTGAACCAGTGATCCCCGTGTTGGTAGGCAACGGAATAGACCGCTACGCTACCCGGGCGCCTCAGGCACTGCTTTTTAAAAAAATTTTTAACCGCTTCACCACCAACACCTTCTATTACTTTTTTTATTTTAAGAGGTGGATACTAATTCCATGTATGTCTTATTCGACATTGATGAAGATATAAATCTGTCACAACGAAGTTCAACAACGGCAATTAATCTATGAAATGAAATGAACAACAGGAAAAATATCAGCTCGAGCTGGATAACCAGGATAAATCTGAAATACATTTGTTTTTAGACCAATCAAGATTTCCTCTTTTCTTGAAATTCCAAAATGAAACATTTTGCACAGAAAACTTTGCTAACTAACTAACTAACTGAAATGTATTAGTCAATATTTAAAATAGAAGTAGTTTCTGTCCTTAAAAATAAGTAAAAACAGAGATGACTTCCTTCATACTAGCATTGTGAGAGGGTGGGTATCTATCTCCTCCTGTGAAGATAAGCTACCCGAAGATGGCTCTCCCCCCTACCTCGCCTGGGTGGGCGCCTTCCTCCATTTCGGTGTATTCGGAGTTGTAGGTGTATTCTGATTCGTTGCTGCTGTGTGTGGAGTCGGTTCTCCTGTGGCCAGGCTTGGGGGCGTTCTATTAAGGGCAAGGATCAGACAGAGCCAGTCAGGATCAAATACTGAATATTTCTCTTACTAGCTAGCTTTTACTGTCCGTGTTGAGAAGATTTATTTTTTCTGTATTTTCTGGATTGGGATGCTTTCAAAAGTATTGGTAAAGGAAACGGAAGTAATGGAAAGTTACTTTTGCAAATAAAGGTGACGCTCAAGTGCTTATTATTAAATGTGTCTGATGGCGTGCATGACTGTAAGTGGGTGCGTTTGTGAAAGTGAACGAGTTTGTGTGTGTATGTGTGTCTGAGTGTGTGTGTGTGTCTGTTTCTTCACCGAAGAAAGTGCAATATCTTCCTTCAGGTCGTCGTATTTCTCCTCGAGGCGTCGGTGTTCTGTCAAAAGATTCTGGTAGCGCGATCGCTCCTCGTTCAGATCGGTCTCCAACTGCTGAGTCTCCTCCGCAATTGCACGTGCCATTTTCTCTGACAGAGTGAAAGGTAAAGACAAATCAATATGAGAGCATAGCTTAATAGAGCGAGAGGACACTCCAACACAAACAATGCAGAACTTTTTTTTGAATTTTTTTTTTTGTTTTTTTGATTTTGAGATACTTTAATGATCCCCGTAGGGAAATGATGCTCTGCATTTACCCCATCCTAGCCATGTAGCTAGGAGCAGTGGGCAGCTGCCGTGCAGCGCCTGGGGACCAACTCCAGTTTGTCTTGCCATGCCTCGATCAGGGGCACAGACAGGAGTATTAACCCTAACATGCATGTCTTTTTGATGGTGGGGGAAACCGGAGCACCCGGAGGAAACCCACCGCAGATACAGGGAGAACATGCAAACTCCACACAGAGGACGACCTGGGATGGCCCCAAGGTTGGACAACCCGGGGGTTCGAACCCAGGACCTTCTTGGTGTGAGGCGACAGCGCTAACCACTGGGCCACCGTGCCGCCCAAGTTGAGTGCCTGACATTGTGCTCTTATGAATACCAGAACGGACTCGACTGACAGTTGTTTTAAAACTTGGTAACTTGATTATCCAAAGGAAGTGAATCAAGTGCAACTGGACTTGGTATATATCCGGATATATACCAAGTCCAGTTGCACTTGATTCAATTCCTTTGGATAACCATGACCTGGATGAATGAGAACATTCACAGACTTGAAACTTGATGTTTGGTAATACAATAGAGCAGACAACATTCATTTGTAAAGGCAATGAGTGAAAAGCATATAGGCATATAGTACTGCCTTTTTTGGGAAAGCTGAGACATGCTAATTCTAATATTCCAGCCATCATTATAATCAAATGACAAAAAAACAGAAAACAACAAAATAAGATGGGTCTAAAAGAGTGAAAAGATTTAACACAACTGAAAGGAAAACAAATACAAGAGTTCGCCACATGTTCAAATGGGTATTTTCTGTAGTGTAGTCGCTGCGATATGTTTGTTTATATGACGTACCTGTCATCTGCTGACTCTGTTCCTGAATCAGCCTGTTCAAGCCCTCCTTCTCTGACTTCAGCAGACCATTCTGGTCCTTCAGCTCTGCTACCATCTGTACACACACACACATGTTCCTTAACACAATGTCTCGTGTAAAAAGTGGCAACTGTCAGCATGTAGACCATGATGGCATCACTGGAATCCATTCACACCTAAGATACAAATGATCCCCAATTGTATCCGGCCAATTACCCCACTCTTCCGAGCTGTTCTGGTCGCTGCTCCACCCCCTCTGCCGATCCGGGGAGGGCTGCAGACTACCACATGCCTCCTCTGATATATGTGTAGTTGCCAGCCGCTTCTTGTCACCTGACAGTGAGGAGTTTCGCCAGGGGGATGTAGCATGTGGGAGGATCATGCCATTCCCCACCAGTTCCCCCTCCCCCCTGAACAGGCGCCCCGACCGACCAGAGGAGGCGCTAGTGCAGCGACCAGGACAAATACCCACATCCGGCTTCCCACCCGCAGACACGGCCAATTGTGCCTGTAGGGACGCCCGACCAAGCCGGAGGTAACATGGGGATTCAAATGGCGATCCCCATGTTGGTAGGCAACGGACTAGACCGCTACACTACCCGGACGTCCCCACATCTGTCATCTTTGACATCAGCATAACCTATCACTTTACACTACCTATCACATAACTCCTTCAGAACTCATAAATCAAGAGATAATCCACCTATTAAGAGGAGACCTACATTATTATCATTATTGACTACAGGTTTCAGTTTCAGCTAAACGTTTACTTTAGAGCCTCATCGTTAATGTTGTAGAATAATCTTTATGGCCTGAGTTGAGAGTCTTTTTTACACCAAAATGGGCAGAAACACACAGGAGTCAAATTATTCTACGTATCTTCTGAAATGCTGCTGCATCTTTAATAGCACCGTCAGTAAAATGACTTGGCAATTTTGAGTTGTTGTGGATCTCATCAGTGCTTACGTCGGGAAATCAAAGGAAAGGTTTCAATGACAATACAACTCAGGGAACAACATCGCAGGAGCAGCTTTTCAGAATGACACTATTCTACTTATTCTAAAGGTATCGTTTGCAAAGTTAATCACTACCTCAACGAGTCTAGCTCCTATGCTCACCTGCCCCAGGGCAACAATGGCCTCTCTGCCCAACAATTGCCCATTTGCCCCCGGATCTCCCTGGCCCCTAAATTGGAGAACAAACTGTTTTCCACTGGTGCCAATATATAGATTAGGTTTGCGTTACTGTTTTTGGCATATATTTGTTACAGGACGCCATGGAAAAGCCATTCATTATGCACGAGCTGAACATGTACAGAGGAAAAGAGAAGAAAGGAGGTCAGACAGGCAAGAAGAGAAGCGACTCAGAGAGAAGAGATGCGAAGAGGAGAGGAAAAGGAAGAGTAGGAATGAGATAGATTTGCTTCCAATTATTATCAAATTTCTTCAAATGAAAACTATTGAGGAAAAAATATTCCTTTAGTCATTATTCTCCAAGAACATCTAATTGAAATTGTGGTTTGATTTTGAAGGGTAAACATGCAAAAGCTCTGAGATACAGGTGTAGAGGGAGAGAGAGAGAGAGAGAGAGAGAGAGAGAGAGAGAGAGAGAGAGAGAGAGAGAGAGAGAGAGAGAGAGAGAGAGAGAGAGAGAAGGGGACATAGGCATAAGGAGTGAGACCAGTAAATGAAAGAAGGAAGCACAGAGGAAATGATGGAGAAACGGTGAAATGTGAGGAAGAGGGTTCGATCAGAGGTAGAGACAGAAAAGGCGAAGGAGAGAGAAAGAGAGAGAGGGGGGGGGGGGGAGAAATGCCAACTGTCAGGGCTGGACGAGAGGACAGCAATGAGCTGACGTGGAGGAAGACGAAAGCCCCGCCTACCTTCTCCATCTCATCCCTGTACGTCTGTGCCCACTCCTCTATGGTCCTCTTCTCTTCCTGTGTGGTGTTCAGCTCCCTCCTCAGCCTCTCCAGCTCCTCCTGCAGGGAGACCACACGATTGGCGTTGTTCCTGGCCTCCTCCTCTGCCCCGCGCAGACGCGTCAGCTCGCTGCGCATACGCTCGCTCTCCACTGTGTGGCTGCTCTCCAGACCTGACAGCCTCTCGCTGATCACACGGTTCTCCTTGTTCTGCAGGCAGGGGATGATGGACAGAGGGGGAGAGGGAGGGAGAAGAGGGGGAGGGGGAGAGAGAAAACAAACTCGATGTGTTATTGACAAAGAGGTCAGCACAAATGATCATTTTCACTGTTTATAGCAACCAGACTCTGTGACATAAATATGATATTTTGAGGCGTGCATCCTTTGTGAGGTTTGAATTGAGACCCGTCTTCAACTGGACAGAACAGCATTCAACACTGTAGTGACTGGCATCCCCCGCACTAAATGTGGCTGACATCACAACAACACAAAGGGAACATTTAAGTCCACAATGATAACAGCAATCTTTATTCATAGAAAACTTCATAAAACAGTTATTAATTACTTTGGGTGAATATAAATTAAGTAAATAAAAATGATTATCACAAAGTATATATATATTCCTAACTACTGTGCATTCATACCTATATGAGCTATATACAGGGGACACACTTTGAGAATTCATATAGTTTTTCACCAGTGGTTTTCAATGAGTATTTCATGGCTTCTCCATAACTTTCAGCTTGATTTATATGACCAAAATGGACTAGTTTTTAGAGTTCCCACTGAAAAAGTATATTCTAACGCTACATATGATGTGAAAACCAGCATATATTTCAAATAATGTATATGAGCCAATCTACTCTCAACTTTTGCAAGCCATACTTGTCATTTTGAAGTCATCAACTGTTGAAACTACACCTGCAGGGTGAACTTTGGACATGATAGCTGCTAACTGATATGGAGGCTGATGAGTGGGGGCTGTTGTGTGCTCTAGCAAAGATAATCTGAGAGATACACCGGTGAAGTACCAACAGCCAACTTCCAAAAATAAAGCTTTCCTGGTGGAGGTCACGGGTTTCGCTCTCCCATGGCTCCGATTTCGACGTCTTACCTGCTCGTCGACCTTCCTCTGCAGCTGCATGATCTTGTTCTCCATGCCGATGTTGAGCTTCTTGAAATGCTCCACCGAGCGCGCCTCAATTTTCAGCTTCTTCAGCTCACGCTTGGCCCTCATCCTCCGGACACAACACTGAAGGTAGACGATGGAGCGCAGGCAGCGCTTGTACCACTGCCGCGCCAGCCAGCCACGCACATGCTTCTGAATGACCAGCGCCTTGTGCTCTCGTAGCAACTACAGGGTAGAGAAATGAAATAAGATGTAGATGAAGAGGGCGGGGGTGACAGGGTGAGGTTGTGTTAGAGTCATCCTGGTATAGCCCCTTGTCCAAATCTGAATAAGTGATTCTATTGTGCAAATATACTTTTACTCTTATGTTTTATTGTTTACATTTTATATTCTTTATTTTATTATGTCTTCTTTACATATATTTTTATATTCATATGTGTCACTTATTTTATATTGTATTTTAAGCTTGTGCAGCACTTTGGTTCAAATGTGGTTGTTTTAAATGTGCTATATAAATAAACTTGTCTTGACTTGAATCATGAAAGCTTATTTGATAGGCTCAATGTTTCCACCTTCTAGGACGTGAACGACAAACCAAACTGGCGGCAAAGTCGATCGCCCTATACAAGCCAGCGTGGTCAACTATTTTGTTTTAGCCACTAAAGCTTAACTAGTTGAATAAAGCTTTATAGAACGATAACACAGACTGACTGACAAGAGACCACAGATCAAAAAACAGGTATAGATAAATAAAAGTACAGAAAGATAAATAGATCTATTAAGAGGGGGGATACAGACAGAGAGAGAGAGAGAGAGAGAGAGAGAGAGAGAGAGAGAGAGAGAGAGAGAGAGAGAGAGAGAGAGAGAGGGAGAGAGAGAGAAAGAGGGCTACCTATAGTCTAAGTGAGTGCACTCTCAGTCGTGTGCGGCCTTACCGTCTGGTATTTCTGCCGGGCCATGTATGCCCTGAGGATTGTCTGCATGGCCAGAGCTGCAGCCTGCTTCTGCTTGTAGCACTTCCTCTCCACATACATCCTCCTGTACTTCTGCAAGGTGATGACTGCCTTGGTACGGCGCAAAAATGTGGCCAGGCTGGGGTGGAGGAAATGAACATGAAACAAAGGGGATTGTAGGGGAAATTCCGTTCTTTAATTTGTTCACTAAAAATAACAAATAACATACATTTCAACCTAAAATAAGGTCCGTCTTCTCCAAATAAAACAGCTCATATTTATCAGCCCTGTATAGTCTCTTCTGAATAAAACAAGTCATTTACAAGACAGCTTGTGAGTTATTTAATTTCATGCACGTTCCGCTTCAGTGAAAATCAATCAAACATTTTCAGATGAGCCCCAAAGTATGCCCACATTTTTTTTCTTCCCCAATTGCACTTGGCCAATTACCCCGCTCTTCCGAGCCATCCCGGTCGCTGCTCCACCCCCTCTGCCGATCCAGGGAGGGCTGCAGACTACCACATATCTCCTCTGGTACATGTGGAGTCACCAGCTGCTTCTTTTCGCCTGACAGTGAGGAGTTTCGCCGGGGGGCGGCGTAGCGCGTGGGATGATCACGCTATTCCCCCCAGTTCCCCCTCCTCCCTGAACAGGCGCCCCGACCGACCAGAGGAGGCACTAGTGCAACGACAAGGACACATACCCAAATCCGGTTTCCCACCCACAGACATGGCCAATTGTGTCTGTAGGGACGCCCGACGTAACATGTGGATTTGAACTGGCGATCCCCGTGCTGGTAGGCAATGGAATAGACCGCTACACTACCCGGGCACGCATGTCCACATTTATGTAAAATTCACTCAGGGATGCTCCTTTTAACTTCTCGCTCATTCAACTTCTTTCTATCCTTTCTCACTTATACTGTATGAATAGTACCACTGTTCACCGTGTATGTCAGCATAAGTGTTACTATGAAAGCAGACAAAACTCTGCCAGTGTAGCCAACACAAATTCTTGCATCGGAATTTAACTCTGCTTGGCTGGATGGACTCCATTAGCGTGTGTGGTCCACTTACCAGCGTGCCTGATATCCCCTGACAATCCTCTGCATGGTGATAGCAGCATGGCGCTTGCGGAGGTACTTCTTGCGTGCCAACCAGCAGCGGATGGTCTTCTGAATGCGTATACAGGCAGCACGCAGCTTGTCTGCCCTCAGCTTTTCCAGGTAAGCAACCTGGCCGGCCCGGAAGAATATTTTGGTTTTACCAAACTGATACTTATCCTGGTCCTGAAAGAGAAGAGGAGAAAAAGTCCGGTATGAAATGAAGACATATGAAAAGAAAATGATAAATTAAAAGAAAGAGAAAAGACCAATACTGAGCTTGAATCAAACGGAATGAAATCCCATAATCCAAATCCCTGACCTGAACAAGTCTTTCTAGTACATTCTTGCAGGTTATCTTCTTGTCAGGAAGAACATCCTTCTGCTTCATCAGCACTCTGTAACGGCTGAAGAACTCCTGGTAGGTCCACCTGAGGAACACACATACACACACGAGTGAGCATAGCAATTTTGTATGTTTCATATGTATTTGTAATGCACATTGTTAAAATCTGTACAATTGAAAAAAAGTTTTTTTTATTATTGTGCGATGTATTGAAACGAATGAATTAAGTTCCTCGGTGAAAAGTCTATCGTCATGCATATAAAAATCAATCTTCGCTACAAGGCAAAGCTGTTCAGTTTAAGTTGGTATTCCAGATGGACTCTTCTACTTGAAGCTGCTCGGAGGGTATCTAGCTGCATACAAAGGTTCAAATCAGATGGCATTTGAATTAAAAAGTAGACATTTGAATGAGAGGGGGCTTTTTTTAGGCCACCGTCTACCTAAGTGTATATCTGCATTTCAATTTTCTGAGTTTTTTTTTTCAACAAGTTAATTATTAAGTTTCCTTTATTAATCCCCTTGGGGAAATTCAGTTACTGCAAATTAACCCATCCTAGCTGTGATGTGTGTAGCTAGGAGCAGTGGGCTGCTGCCTTCATGCTGAGCCCAGGGACCAACTCCAGTTCTTTTCCCACTGCCTTGGTCAGGGGCACAGGCAGGAGTATAATCCCTAACATGCATGTTTCTTTTGGTGGTGGAGGAAACCGGTGTGGTGGGTATTCTCACCCGGAGAAAACCCACCGCAGACACAGGGAGAACATGCAAATTCCACACAGAGGACGACCTGGGATGACACCCCCCCCCCCCCACAAGGTTGGACAACCCCGGGGTTCGAACTCAGGACCTTCTTGTTGTGAGGCGACAGCGCTAACCACTGGGCCACTGTGTAATATTTGCCCTTTCCATAATGACAAACAGACAACTTAATGACGTGTAAATGTAAATATCAGCAGGGTCAGCTGAAGGGTATTAATTGAAACAAAGTTAACGACTCACTCTCCCCGACCTCCTCTGATTCCTACATTCAAATACAATGTAGCCTCTAACAACAACAAAACCACTCAACGGCTTGATAAGACCCTGCCTCCCAAAGACTTGGCTGGCACTAGCAGTCCTCAGTCAACCATGCATGGATAGCAGCAAAGTGATATCTACCGAGACCGCTTGCAAACGGCAGATTATGGCAAATGTGCTGGATATCAAATACATTTCTATTTGAATTTGCTTTCTTGTCCAATTTGCAATTTACATCGCTGAATGATAAGAGGTCAGCACTCATGTAGAAATTACACACTTTGGCCCTTTAAAGGCTATACAGTGCATAATAAACATCCACTGTGTGTCCTTACCTGGATGGGAAGCCTGCGGCTGAGATGCGGATGGTTTCCAGGACACCACAGGCTCTCAGCTGCTGTACCGCACGCTTGGGATCAAATCTACCAACAACAAATAACCAAAGTCAACATGGTTAGCCCGACCCAAACATCCCACTGAGATGGGAAATGTGGAACCGGTGATTTTATACTTTGGGAAACAAAGCAGAAAGGAAGGTAAGTAATTTAATAACATCAGATAATTTAAATAACAGCAGATAATTTCCTCTAGGCCAGGTGTTAGCCCACCAGGGATAACTCCTGACCATTAAAACATCCATCCATCCATCCATTATTCAAGCTGTTTATCCCAACCGGGGTCGTGGGATGCTGGTGCTTATCCCAGCAGTCATTGGGCGGCAGGCAGGGAGACACCCTGTACAGGCTGCCAATCCATCACAGCCCCCCCCCATACACACACACACACACACACACACACACACACTTAGGGACAATTTAGTATGGTCAATTCACCTGACCGACATGTCTTTGGACTGTGGGAGGAAACCGGAGCACCCGGAGGAAGCCCATGCAGACACGGGCGGAACATGCAAACTCCACACAGAGGACGACCCCCAAGTTTGGACTACCCTGGGGCTCGAACCCAGGACCTTCTTCCTGTGAGGCGGCCGTGCTAACCACTGCGCCACTGTGCCGCCCCTCCCAACCAACAGCGATAATAAGAGTGGAACTATTTGTTATCTGGGTTTAAAAAAACAAAAACAAAAACATTGATAATATATTAAATATGCCTTCAGTAAATGTGATGTGGGTGATACAAATTACATACTACACGACTGTACTACCTTTATATCCAACAGTCCCTAAACAACCAATTCTTTTCCAGACACCTCTCTCATACAGGATCATTCAAAGAGTTTTGCCAGGGCTGTGTCAGTCAAACCCTCGACCTCTGTGCTTCTGAATCTGAGTTCACCTCACAGAAAACCAATAAAAACACAACAAAGAAGGCCTAAAAACGAATATCAGGTGCTCTCTGACTGTTTTGGTCCAACTGGCGCATGTCAAAATTGAAACTGCACAAAGTTTAAAAATAAATAAATAAATAAATAAATTTTTTTCCAAAAAACTGCAGATCCTTTGAGAGTAAATATAATCTTCCTCTAACACTGATCCAACAGTGTGGTGAAACTGTTTTGTTTTTAAACCTTGTGTATTCGGGAATGTTGTCTGGTTAAAAATATACTGGGTGACGTCATATAGACATCTGATGAATATCAATATTCAGATGGCAAAGACTAAAACAACCGTTAAAACAAGCCTAGAAACTTTTGTCGTAGAGGAAGGGATGATGACAGAAAAGATCGACTGTACAGAAGAAAGTGGAGACTCACGAGAACGGCAACTTGAAGTCATTGGGTTTGATACATCTGACGTAATGAGGAGTGGTGGCGTTCAGAGTTTCCATTAGCATCTGCAGAGAGTTGCGGAACTACAGGAGAAAGGAGGAGAAGACCACTTCCATCATTCTCTTTGGCCATCATTGTCTTCATCAACATTATCATCAACACAGAGACATTATGAGAATGAGAGCCACTGGTGATAACTGATAGTAAGGCTTAATAACCCACTGTTGTCTCATACGTTAACCTTCAACGGCACATTTTTTTCCATAGCAGGTGACACTACAGAAAAAATGTCATGTCAAACACGAGACTGATGCTGACGTAGTAAACTGGGGTAGCTACCTGGCAGCCAACCGTTTTCTTGTGATCCTTGCTGGAAGTGCCAGTCCGGCTTTTGGCAGGTTTGACACTGAGGCGGGTGCGTCCTCCAGCACCATGAGCCTGGCCACCGGGGCTGGAGGCTCTCTCTTCATCATGGAACAGCTCTACCAGCAGGTCAAACTGGGAACAGCCGCAAACATACAGAGCTGATAGATAGCAGCAGCGGACCATCTAGGTGGAGCTTATGAACTGTGCCTCCGAGAAAAATGACTACAACTTTGATAAAGTATTATATCTCGTATCACGGATTTACTGTAAATCAAGCTAGAGTGAGCAACATTATTATAAGATATTTTCATAATCAAAACGTAGAGTTTTCTAAAACACATCATAACTAAAAGTACAATGCAATTAGATTTTTGTAATATGGATCCTCATAAACATACTTACTATAAAATCGTACTATGCATGGTGTGCATGCTGAAAAAGCGTGATTGCAGATACATTTTGAGCTGATGCAGCAAGCCTCAACAATCAATTGCTCCTACATTGTTAGCAACCACAAAACCAATGACCCTTCAAACTCTGTAAACAAATGTGTAATTACAATAACTTCGTTTCCAATCCCAGCAATTTTAATTGCAAGGTCATGAAGACAAGGTTGAAAACGACGGTTTAAGTTGATAAGTGGTTAGGTGTGGTTTGATTTCTCGGTGTAGGATTTGTTAAGATGAATCAGTCAGCAAAGTAGCTATAAATGTTATAAAAAGATAGTAAATGTTATATAAAAGGTAATGCAAATCATATATGACGATACACCACCGCCATATATGCATGTGTGAAAGTATTACACCAGAGTAGCATGATAACAATTTTGACACACATTGTGTGTTAAAAGGCTCTGCTCCGGTGCAAAGGCGGATAAAGCACACATCACACAAGATGCCACACAACCATCACAGGTTATATTAAGGAGGCGCTCCCCAAATGCTGCCCTGCTGTGCGGGGAGCATCACATTCTCCTACTGTGCTGCTTTTCCTCCCGGCTCTGTTAAGCAGGACAGCCACAGCAAGCAAGGCTTAACGTGCTGCTGGCTCATTCTGGGAAAAACAAAAACAAAAAAACAAACATCCCTTTCTTCCTTTGTCTCCCATTCCTTTTTATCTCCCCACATCTTTCTGGTCCCCCCCTAAGTGCCTCCTGAGCACCTCATGCAGCATTGCATATAAACATGCACGTGCACATACAAGCGCACGCGCACATACACACACACACGCACGCGCACACACACATACAAGCACACGTGCACGCACACACACACACACGCACGCACTCCTTAAATGGCCGAGTGCTGTTAAGAGTGCTTTGAAACCAGTGACAATAAGTCAGTGTCGGAGAAATAAAGACACACGAGAGAAGGAAGGGAAGAGGTGAAACAGGAAGATAATAAGAACTACAAGGCCACAAGGCAGGCCGGCGAGAACACCATCTGTTTACCTTCTGCTGGTGGGGAAGTGTTGTCATGATGTGGGCAGAACCATACATACATAGACAACATATGGAGACACAATGACAGAAAAATAATTTAAAGAAATAAAAGAGTAAGTTAAAGGAAAAAAAAACCCAAAATTAAAGAAAAACCCAGAGGTCAAAACTTCAAAATCATTACCATCACATCACATCAACATGATTCAAAAGAAAAAGGGAATGAAATGAGGCAGACTACCGATGAAGCCGTCATGGAAGTGTGATGCATGATCTGATGATTGAGTTTTCATCACTAGTGAAAATCGTTTGGGATTCGTTTCCACTGACTGACAGCCTATTCGCTGCAGAGAACGGGATGTCTCTGAAAGGAAGAATGCCGTATGGTCAAATGTGGGCGAGTGGATGAGTTCCCGAAGCGTTCAGGAAATACAGTTGGTGTTTGTAAAGTCCACATTGTGCAGGATGAAACAAACGTGCAAGCCTCTTTTTTAACATTTGAACACTGATTGATGTAATAAATGTGATTTTCACTGGAATAGCCAAGCAGAGGTAGAGAGCTAGCTGGGATAAAGCTAGCTAGCTAGCTAGGTCGCTCGCTCACCCACTCACTCACTCACTCACTCACTTGGGATGAGCTTGGCTAAGAACGACAGAGACTTAATTAATTAGGCTTAATCTCATCTGGAGGTCATTACCATTTCTACCTATTTATGTTATTTTCAGTGACTTCCATGGCAACACACAGACTGTGCCTCCATGCGTGTCCTTCTGTGTGCGTTAGGAGGTTGTGTTAGAGGTTAGCGTAGACAGCGCTTTAACCCTTACCCAGCTCTGCTCTTGTCGATGTCTATAACAGAATAGTCAGTGGGCACAGTGAGTTTATTGATCAGAATTCTACACTGTAGTCTATGTTTTCTGTGTACGTGCTTTCGCATGTGTGTTTGAGTGTACAATGTGTGTGTGTGTGGTGAATACAACAGCAGTGTTTAAAGGTTCAAGTCCTTCACAACAAATAAATAATAAATAGATTCTCTGATTCTGAACCAAGAACAGACGGACAGACACACACACACACAATGCTAATGTACTCCTTTGCAGAAGATCTGACTAGTGTAATTTATTACCAATTTGGTGTGTGTGTGTGTGTGTGTGTGTGTGTGTGTGTGTGTGTGTGTGTGTGTGTGTGTGCATGCGTGCGTGCGTGCGTGCGTGCATGTCATGGTTGCATATGCCTCATTGAATTACTGATTTATAGCTACGATATGGGATGTATGGGATTTATAAGCCAACTGTCTAGTTGAATAATAATAATGATAATAGTAATAATAATAATAATGATATTTACAAAGTAGTACAGTACAACGTATTTTGTAAAGTACAAAACACTTTACAAAGAAATAAAACCAGACAATCCAAAAATAAGAATAACACCAAATAAGTAAGAGTAAAAATAAAAACAGTATGAATAAATAAAAAATATCAAAATATCAAACATTGACATCTTATATCGAAATGTGCAATTTACAAAAAGTTCAGCATCAATCCATACCAGTATAGTAGTCAGTAGTGAAGTAATGGCACATAAAAATATGTTTCATAAGCCAGTCAGTTTACTTCTTATCCTGCTAATTTCCATTTGCAAATGCGATGTTTAAGGCCTTTGTGGACTGTATATAGTGTGTGTGTGTGTGTGTGTGTGTGTTCAAACTGTTGTTTTGCAAAAAAAAAAAACCTATATCAAAAACAATAGGTGCCATTAGAGAAATATACATAATGTTTACATGGACAGAAGAAGGCGCTGGTGCTCTGGCCCCTCAAGGTTATATTTGGGATTCAGTTTTCTCTTCTATTTGGTTATTAACGTATATGTGCACAGGATATTACCCACATTAGGGAACATTCCTACATTTGCTTGTAAGCATTGTTTGAATTCCTCATTTAAACCATGGGATCAGGCATAATACAACAATGGGACATCTGATCTGGAAGGAAACTTCCACTTTGAAAACTTTTCATGCTTTGCTCCATCCATTGCGCTAAAGAGGGAATGAAACCCTGAATCCTGGCAGTCACATTGCAACGTGACACTCGTGGACCTTGACTACTACCAATTTCAACTACTACTGAAACTACTGAACTCTTGCTTCAGTGTGGATTTTTGCTTGAAAGGGCTAAAAGTGTCTTGACACTAGAATGTATAAGCATGTGCATGTGTGTGTGTGTGTGTGTGTGTGTGTGTGTGTGTGTGTGTGGGTGTGTGTTTGTGTGTGTGTGTGTGTGTGTCTTGGTACCACTCACCTTGCTGGCTCGCAATACATTAATTTGCTCCTCATTTACTGTGTCCTTGTTCTTCTCCAAGAAACCATCACACTGGTATTCTACCTGCGCGACAACACAAAATACACAGAGATTTATGCTGCCCAACTTGTGACGACGCCCCATTCACAACACAGAGTGCCCCCCCCCCCCACACACAATATTTTTCTCATGGAAGCTAAGTGAAATACCCCTCTGAGCTGGCCATTGACTTTTGTGCAGTTCAGAAAGAGTCGAGGGTAGTTCTCCTGTGTTTATTGACAATACTGACACCAGCTGTATGGAGTTTATAAAGAAATCCCCATGAGATTTTAATAACACCTGACCTTGTAGAGGTCCCAGAACCATGGGTTGGGACAACCTGCTTTAGCCCTTGTCTCATTTACCTGTAACCTAAGATCGAGGCTCTAAAAACAGCATGGGAAACACTGGGTCAGCTGACACCTCACCGGAGGATATGGAGATGCTTACTTTGCACTGAACCACATGAGACACAAATTCAAGCTCAAAATCCGCACACACTTTTATGGAAAACACGGACGGTCACGATGTTTTGAACAACTGTGTAAAAGCAGTGATAGCTAGCTTTGAGTCGGTCCATCCTGCAGTTACCCTGCATCTATTCTGCACCCGTAACAGCACCGCGGCTGCCTGTGGCCTGTTGGACGGCTAAAAACGTTTGCTAAACTGACCTCCATGGAATATAATTATGACTGTAAAACAAAAATAAAGTGTGGATTATAACACACACACACAATCTCTGCACCTTGTAATTAATGTCTGACAAGGAAACTAAATGTACTCATTCTTCCAGAGGTGCAGTGAAGGGGAGGCTGTAATCCAGCCAGCCATATAAGAAGAACTTGCACAGACTACATGTGAACACACAACTGATGGTTACCAGGATAACTGTGCATTTGGTACACACATTTATTATTCAAACACTTTACAAAGCATGGACAGACACAGACACAGACACACACAGACACAGACACAGACACAGACACACACACACACACACACACACACACACACACACACACACACACACACACCTCTAAACTACTGGAAGCAGTACATAATCTGTAGAACCTGTATGCATTTATCTTGTGCAGATATGCAAAAGAAATTCGCTTTCCAACCAAAAAAAAAAGCCAAAAAAATGAACAGTAAAACTTAAGAAATATACACAACAACATACAGCCACAAAATGGTGTGATTGCCTGACAAGCTCACCTTGTCAGCAAAATGCTGGATGATGAAAGCCCGGTTGGACAAGCGTGGCTTCTCAAACAGGGAACAGGTTTTCAGGTGGGTGTTATACAGCTTCTGAGCCCAGGAATCATCTGAGCCTTTAGGCATCTAGAGTAAAGTGCACAGGATTTAACATGCGATCAAACAGAGACACACAGAGATGTAGGGCTGAATTGGGGGGGCAAAAAAAAACTTGCTTAAATATATGAGGAGGATTAAATCTAGTGTATTTTACATAGTTGGCACTGGAATATGTGTTGTTGAAACGGTAATTTCTGAGACTCTTGACCGTCACCTAGCTCGGCTTTATCAAAAGATCCATGGACGCCATCTGAGCTGTCAGCTGATGACCATTCAACAATCTGAGGTTCGAGTAAGCACGGCCATTAATTTCCTTAAAAGTCTGGCGAATCGCTATTTATCACATGAATACGACAGACAATGAACCTGGAGAGATATTCCTTTGAAGGATGACGAAGCTCGGCGGTATACAAGCGACTGTCAGCCTCTGAAAAGAAAGCTGCTGTTCGCTTTTCCAGAACCCATGGTTTTAAGCTGCGTTTCCTCACGCAGGCGACCTCCATTTGTGTGGGCGTTAAATGCCAAGGTCTAGTATGTGGTGGGAGGTGCTAACAGGTTGATTTACTGTAAAGCAGAATGTGGGTGTAAAAGGACAGATGGGCTCACAGAGAAGTGCAAACCTTCCACCGCAACCCACAAGCCCTCCGCCCTCGTCTCTGCAGCCACTTCGCTTCGAATCCTCCCCAGGATCAAATTCAAGATTCAAGATCCAAAGGTTTATTTGTCACACACTTCATGTACAAGTACAATGGAACAACAATAATAATAAAATGAGAGTAAAATATAATAAATTTTTTTAAAAAAAAGTAAAAAGAAATATCTGGGGGGTATGCAGAAGGTATATCCTGCTACATACATATATTGTGCAGTTGCTATACAAGTACATGTACCACAAGTGTGTAAATATACTGAATGAGCAAAGTGGGAAGTGTCTGTGGCAAAGTGGTAAAAGTGGCAGTAGTACTACAAAAGTAATAGTTATTAGGGTGTCCGGGTGGCGTGGTGGTCTATTCCGTTGCCTACCAACACGGGGATCACCGATTCGAACCGCCGTGTTACCTCCGGCTTGGTCAGGCGTCCCTACAGACACAATTGGCCGTGTCTGCGGGTGGGCAGCCAGCACCAGTGCCTCCTCTGGCCCGGTCAGGGTACCTGTTCGAAGGGGGAACTGGGGGAAATAGCTTGATCCTCCCACGCACTACGTCCCCCTGGTGAAACTCCTCACTGTGGCTGGCGACTCCACATGTATTGCAGGAGGCATGTGGTAGTCTGCAGCCCTCCCCAGCTCGGCAGAGGGGGTGGAGCAGCGACCAGGATGGCTCAGAAGACTGGGGTAACTGGCCAAGTACAAGTAATTGTTATGTTGTGTTTAGTGTCCTTATGGCCTGGGGGAAGAAACTCCTTCTGAGTAAAAGGTTTTCTGGATCAGTGGGGAGACACTGAACTCCTTCAGTAACCTGAGGTGATAAAAGACGCTGCCTCACCTTTTTCCTGTTCGGTCCTCAGGGATGTAAACGCCGAGGCCAAACATAGTAACATAACAATTACTGTTACAGTTTGACTGATTTGATTGCTGATATTTCATTATATAAATTCAGTGGCACTTTTGAGTGTGTGCTTCCATGTTTGTGTACTTGCGTGGTTGAACTAGCAAAAAAATTGTTTAGTTTAGGAAACACCGCGTAGGCGAGCTTCGTGTTGAGGATAACAGTGTTTGTATACTTCGATGTCCTTAAGCCATGTGAAATTTAAATCGTACCGAATCTTATTTGAATCCATGAATCTTAATCTCAAGGCATCCCTCCATTATCCAAACCGCTTATCCTGCTCTCAGGGTCGGGGGGATGCTGCAGCCTATCCCAGCAGTCATTGGGCAGCAGGTGGGGAGACACCCTGGACAGGCCGCCAGTCCATCACACAGGGCCGACATACACACACATTCACACCTAGGGACAATTTAGTATGGCCGATTCACCTGACCTACATGTCTTTGGACTGTGGGAGGAAACCGGAGCATCCGGAGGAAACCCACGCAAACACGGGGAGAACATGCAAACTCCACACAGAAGACGACCCGGGACGACTCCCAAGGTTGGACAACCCCGGGGTTCGAACCTAGGACTTTCTTGCTGTGAGCCGACCATGCGTATTGCATCTATCTACATATATATATATATATACTGCTCAAAAAAATAAAGGGAACACATAAGCAATGCAATGTAGCTCCAAGTCAATCACACTTTTGAGATATCAACCTGTCCAGTTAGGAAGCAACACTGATTTGTGAACCAATTTCACCTGTAGGTAAATTGTCTAATTTCCACCAGGTGGAAATTAGACAATTTGCAAGACAACCCTATAAAAGGAGTGGATTTGCAGGTGGTGGCCACAGACCATTTGCCTGTCCTCATCTTTTCTGGCCGATCTTTGGTTAGTTTTTCATTTTGCTAGTGCCCTCACCACTAGAGGTGGCATGAGGCGGTATCTGCAACCTACAGAAGTTGCTCAGGTAGTGCAGCTCATCCAGGATGGCACATCAATGCGTGCTGTGGCAAGAAGATTTGATGTGTCTCCCAGCACAGTGTCCAGAGCATGGAGGAGGTACCAGGAGACAGGTCAGTATACCAGGAGACGTGGAGGGGGCCGCTGGAGGACAACAACCCCGCAGCAGGACCGCTATCTGGTCCTTTGTGCAAGGAGGAACAGGAGGAGCACTGCTGGAGCCCTACAAAACGACCTTCAACAGGCCACTAATGTGCAGGTTTCTGCTCAAACAGTGAGAAACAGAATGCATGAGGATGGTATGAGGGCCCGACGTCCACAATTGGGGCCTGTGCTCACAGCCCAACACCGTGCAGCCCGATTGACCTTTGCCAGAGAACATCTTGGTTGGCAGATTTGCCATTGGCGCCCTGTGCTCTTCACAGATGAGAGCAGGTTCACACTGAACACATGTGACAGACGTGAGAGAGTCTGGAGACGCTGTGGAGAACGTTCTGCTGCCTGCAACATCCTCCAGCATGACCAGTTTGGTGGTGGGTCAGTGATGGTCTGGGGAGGCATATCCTTGGAGGGCCGCACAGACCTCTACGTGCTAGCCAGAGGTACCATGACTGCCATTAGGTACCGGGATGAGATCCTCAGACCCATTGTCAGACCATATGCTGGTGCAGTGGGCCCTGGGTTCCTGCTCATGCATGACAATGCTCGTCCTCATGTGGCCAGAGTGTGTCAGCAGTTCCTGTATGTCGAGGGCATTGATGCTATGGACTGGCCTGCACGTTCCCCAGACCTGAATCCAATCGAGCACCTCTGGGACATCATGTCTCGTACCATCCACCAACGCGATGTCGCACCACAGACTGTCCAGGAGTTGACCGATGCCCTGATCCAGGTCTGGGAGGAGATCCCTCAGGAGACCATCCGTCATCTCATCAGGAGCATGCCCAGACGTTGTAGGGAGTGCATACAGGCACGTGGAGGCCACACACACTACTGAGCCTTATTTTGAATCGTCTTGAAGAATTTCCACAGAAGTTGGATCAGCCTATGTTCTTATTTTCCACTTTGATTTTGAGTATGATTCTGAATCCAGACCTTAATGGGCTAATGATTTTGATTTCCATTGATCATTCTTAGGTTATTTTGCTCTAAACACATTCCTCTGTCTAATAAAGATTTTCAGCTGAAATATTTCATTCATCGAGGTCTATATTGTGTTTTTAGGTGTTCCCTTTATTTTTTTGAGCAGTGTATATAGATAGATGCATGTGTGAACAGGGCCTAAAATACCTTAGCTAGGGGTAAGTTGTACTGCCACACTGCAGCTCGACAACATGTTAGATAAAACATAAATTTAACAAAAATATGACCTCAATCAACATCTATACAACTGTAAAATGATGTCAAGTTGAAAAATTGGTTATCTGTTGTTGTCAACACCGTAACATTATTTACTCTTAACTTTATGATTATTATCATTATTATTGTAGGTATTATTGTATTTTATTATTGTATTGTATAGTATTATTATTATTATAGTGTGTGTGTGAATCAATTAATTGTAAAGCATTTTGAGTGGCTGTTGCCCCTAGAAAAGCGCTATAAAAATGCAACTTTATATATATATATAAAATATATTCATCTTCAGCCACTTCCCCGGGGTCGAGTTGCGGTGGCAGCAAGCCAAGTAGGGCACTCCAGATATCCCTCTCCCCAGCAACGCCCTCCAGCTCCTCCTTGGGGATTCCAAGGTGTTCCCAGGCCAGACTAGACATGTAGTCCCTCCAGCGAGTTCTGGGTCTACCCCGGGGTCTCCTCCCAGTTGGCTGTGCCTGGTAAACCTCCAAAGGAAGTTGCCCAGGAGGCATCCTAATCAGATGCCCGAACCACCTCAACTGGCTCCTTTCGATGCGAAGGAGCAGCGGCTCTACTCTGAGCTCCCTTTGGATGGCCAAGCTTCTCATCCTATTGCTAAGGCTGAGCCCAGGCACCCTACAGAGGAAACTCATTTCAGCAACTTGTATCTGTGATCTCACCCTTTCAGTCACTACCCAAAGCTCATGACCATAGGTGAGGGTTGGAACGAAGATTGACTGGTAAATTGAGAGCTTTGTCTTCTGGCTCAGCTCCCTCTTCACCACATCGGTCCGGTAAAATGTACGCATTACCGCTGATGCTGCACCAATATCCGCCTGTCAATCTCCCACTCCATCCTAACCTCACTCATGAACAAGACCCCGAGATACCTGAACTCCTTCACTTGAGGCAACAACTCATCCCCAACCCGGAGGGAGCAATCCACCATTTTCCGGTGGAGAACCATGGTCTCAGACTTGGAGGTGCTGACTCTCATCCTGGCCATTTCCCACTCAGCTGCAAACCACCCCTGTGCACGCTGGAGGTCGCATTCTGATGAAGCCAACAAAACCACATCATCTGCAAAGAGCAGAGATGCAATTCTGAGGTTCCCAAAACGGACACACTCATCATCTTGGCTGCGCCTTGAGATCCTGTCCATGAATATCACAAACAGAATCGGAGATAAGGGACAACCTTGGCGGAGTCTGACACCCGCCAAAAACGTGTTTGACTTTGTGCTGAGAATGCAGACACAGCTCTCACTTTGGTTATACAAGGACCGAATGGCTTGTAGCAACTGATCTGGTACTCCATACTCCCACAGTACCCCCCACAGAGTGCCCCGGGGTACACAATTGTAAGACTTCCCCAAGTCCACAAAACACATGTAGACTGGCTGGTCAAACTCCCATGCCTCCCTCAGCACTCCCGCAAGGGTAAAGACTTGGTCCGTTGTTACATGGCCAGGACGGAATCCGCATTGTTCCTCCTGGATCCGAGGTTCGACAGTCGGTCAGAGTCTCCTTTTCAGCACCCTAGAGTAGACTCTCCCAGGGAGGCTGAGCAATGTGATGCCCCGATAAATGGAGCACACCCTCCGACCTGCCTTTTTGAATAGGGGACGTGTTAGCCAGGTTCAGGAGCTCCTCGAGCGTTCTTTCCACCGCTCAACAACATCTCCAGTCCGGGTCAACAGTTCCCCTCCCTGGCAGAACACAGCCTGAGTCAAGCCCTGCTTCCCCTTCCTGAGTCTCCGGATGGTTTGCCAGAACTTCTTTGAGGTCAACCGAAAGTCCTCCTCCATAGCCTCGCTGAACTCCTCCCACACCTGAGTTTTTGCTTCCGCGACCGCCGAATATATAGATATATATCATCGACCTATAGGTGTCGCTGTGGTTTGTGAGGAATAGTACATATAGGTAATCGAGAGGAAGCGAGGCAGCGTGGATTAGATGATCTTGAATAAAGAGCTAGCACGACTAGTGAGTTACAAACTTAAAGCCTTATTTATTCTACATTTGATGATTTTTGTATGCTTGTAAAAATAACAAGCAACATCTTTGTAAAACAAAAGTACAGGGGGAAAACAGAGACCTTGATGCTTGAGCCAAATGTCAAATATAGGAAGGGTTCATTGTCAGTGCCGTTTTGTAAATTCATATACATCAAAAGTCTCCTTAAACAGGATTACAGAACCCTACTTTTTATTAGCTTTTATTATTACCACTCATGTAATTGTGTTTCATGTTTGTTGGCGCTCTATCTGTTAAAAATAATCAAAATCAGTTTTATTTCGTAAGTATGTTTTTAGTAAAGTACCTTGCACTCCTCATCAAGCAGGTCTAAGACGCCCATCTTGGCCTCTATGAGGTTGATGCATGGCTGGTTATCATAGAAGTCAATTAGAGTCCAGGGAATCTGCTCCCTCATGTATTCTTCCTGTTCCAGCTTGAACACATGCTACTCACACAATTGAACACACACACACACACACACACACACACACACACACACACACACACACACACACACACACACACACAGTTTTAAGCTTTAAACGTTGGACTATACCAGTGTAGCACTTCCACCAAAATTGTCAAACTTAACCAAAAAAAACAAAACAAAATAAACGCTATTGATTATATAGAATAAATGGTGGCATACTGTAAAAACTTTGCTTGGGTTTTAGAGGCACAGAATACAGTAATATCATAAAAGCTTTAGACACCCTCACCCTGTCATTATAAACATTGTCAAATTAGGCCCAAGAGACTGCAGTTATAATGAGTAATGAGATGCTTTAGTGGGGGAGCAATAAAAAACTCCACAATAAATTATACTGCCCTAAAGCAGCCCCCTTTTAAACTGTGCCTGTGCTCAATGCTGACCAGAAATTTACTGTAATATCCTAACCCTTCAGTCTCTGTGATATGCAACATTGAAAAAAGCTGGAACCAAATATCCTTTAAAAATCATACCACAGAGCGTGCAGTTTAATATGTTCAAATGCTAAATCAAACACAGAGCCGAGCATGCTCCCGCATAAGCACACACGCTAATATGCAAACGAATGCGGCTTACCATATTGAACTGCTGTTGGAGTTTCTCATTGGCATAGTTGATACAGAACTGCTCAAAACTATTGATGTCAAATGTCTCAAACCTGGTGAGGGATGAAGGAAGAGATGAGATTTAGGAGCAGAGGTCGAGAGTTACCCAGCTGTTATCCCAGTTAAATGTCTAATCTCAGGAAAGAAACACTGTCAGTAAAGCTCACTATTTAAATCCATACTTGAAAAATAATCAAAATTACCATATTGCCGTTTGTCCTGGTTATCTTTTCCATCTTTTCTCAAATTGTGTTTTGTACAAAGCTTTGTGTAACATTGCATACTGTTGAGTTCGATGACTCCTCCAAGCCACAGTTTGTGCGGCATAGGAGGTACATAGCAAATCTCGAAGTGGGGGAGACGATCTTTTAACCACACACACACAACACACCACATACACACCCATAAATATCGAGGACCCCGATAAAGGAATTCTGTTCAACGTTGGTGACCAGTGCCTTGTTGACGTGCTCCACTATCCAGTTGAACAGCTTAGCGTAGATATGTTTGGCCAGCGCATCGCGAGCATTGGTTGCCTGGAGACGGGGAATCGGTTTGATGTAGGTCTCAGCGGCTGTCTTCAGCTTCCTGTGACACAGCCAATGGGACATGTCCTGGTAGGTCACACCAACCAGCTCACAGAATGCCGTTAGGTGGCTGTTGTTGGGCTACAGTACAGACAAGGAATTGACAGTCACTGCCTGGTTGAAACACTACGATGTTTCATGTTTTTTAGAAATGGAGAAAAGCTTTGTTGATACTTGTGCAATTTTACAACATCTATAATACAATATCAGTGGCTTTGCTAGGCTTCATGGTCATGAGACATTTTCAGCTTTTTATAGCAACAACCGTGTATGCAATGCTGACTGAATGCACACAATGATAGAATACTTATGTATATGAAGCACTCTACACACATATGTAGTGTGGGATCTATACACTGTCAGTTGTATGTCTTACACAGTCTTGCATTGGATGCGAGGTCCCATTGACCCTGTACCATCAATGCTAGTATGTGCATACTACACAAGAGATTGATATATTCTTACACCGAGGACACCAATATATATTCCTCCTATCTATAAGTCTTTAAAAGTGATGACTGAGTTAAAATTTGTTACTTTCCTCAATGAAGCCTATTTATATTAGAAATATTAGATTTGATTTTGTATGGGGGTCATGAATACTGCATTACAGCTTATTTACTTTTGTTGGCACATTGTTAAATACTCTTTTTACACTAAAGTGAGATGTTATTAAAAGCACCATGGAGTTTATATCTCCCACACATATCTATTGTGTCATTTACCACTTCCATATTTTCCAAACATTTAACTCTAAGTTAAGACTTAAATCTTTATGCACCAAGCATCAATTTAAGCTGGTTTACCTTCATAAATTGTAAAAGTCCATCCCTTAAAACCCAAACCTCAAGGTGTCTCTTTCATTTGTTACTCATTGATAGTCAGTGAAAGCGTATTTCGTGTTATGCTCACAGCAATGATGCTGCTGTCTGAATCTCTGTCCTTGATCTCCACATTGCCCAAATGAAGAACAGCAGCCAACACCTGGAACAACCCAATCTGATACGACTCATTAATCCCTGTGAAGGAAAGGGACAAATACAATAGTAAGCATGCACGCACACACACAATTTCCATGACATGCAATCACTTTTTTTAACCCTAACTTTAAACCTCACGAAGCACATCGCTAACCCTAAGCCTCAACAGACCCCATATTCTCACCTTATCCACAATCATCGCTGAATAGCATTAGCATAACTATGGTCTAGGGACTTGGTAATTACTGTTCCAACAATTTGGGATACATCAACACAGCCACTGGGGATGCACCAGTCAGTGCATTCTTGGTGTCGGTCCCAAGCCCGGATAAATGGGGAGGGTTGCGTCAGGAAGGGCATTCAGCGTAATACCTTTGCCAAATCAAATATGCGGCTCATGAATCAGATTTCCATACTGGATTGGTCGAGGCCCAGGTTACCAACAACCGCCACTGGTACTGTTTGCCAGCAGGGTGCTGGTGGAAACTATGCTACTGTTGGGTGAAGGAGAAGGAGAGGGGGAAGGCATGTCGAGAGACAGTAGGAGAGGAGGAAGGGTAGGAGTGTGGAGGTGAGAGTAGGAACTTTGAATGTTGGTACTGTGACTGGTAAAGGGAGAGAGCTGGCTGATATGATGGAGAGAAGGAAGGTAGATCTACTGTGTGTGCAAGAGACTAGGTGGAGTAAGGCCAGGAGCATTGGCAGTAGGTTCAAACTCTTCTACCATGGTGTGGATGGGAGGAGAAATGGGGTAGGGGTAATCCTGAAGGAAGAGTATGTCAAGAGTGTGTTGGAGGTGAAGAGAGTGTCATACAGAGTGATGAGTATGAAGCTGAAAATCAAAGGTGTGATGATGAATGTTGTCAGTGCATATGCCCACAAATTGGGTGTGAGATGGAAGAGAAAGAAGAATTCTGGAGTGAGTTGGATGAATTGGTGGAGAGTTTACCCAAGGAGGAGAGAGTGGTGATTGGAGGGGACTTCAATGGGCATGTTGGTAAAAGGAACGGAGGTGATGTGTAGGTATGGTGTCAAGGAGAGGAATGTGGAAGGACAGATGGTGGCGGATGTTAAAAAAAGGATGGAAATGGCTGTGATGAATACGTATTTCAAGAAGAGGGAAGAACATAGGCTGACGTGTAAAAGTGAGTGGAGAAAGGTGCACACGGGTGGGCTATAGCTTATTCAGGAGGTGCAATCTAAAAGAGATTGAAGACTGCAAGGTGATGAGAGGGGAGAACATAGCTAGGCAGCATCGGATGGTGGTCTGTAGGGTGACTTTGGAGATCAAGAAGAGGAAGAGAGTGAAGACAGAGCCAAGGATCAAATGGAAGAAGAAGATGGAAGACTAATGTGTGGAGTTCAGGGGGGAGTTAAGACAGGCACTGGGTGGTAGAGAAGAATTGCCAGATGACTGGGCAACTACTGCAAACAGTGAGGGAGACATCTAGGAAGGTACTTGGTGTGTCATCTGGACAGAGGAAGGAAGACAAGGAGACTTGGTGGTGGAATGAGGAAGAACATGAAAGTATATGGAGGAAGAGGTTGGCAAAGAAGTGGGATAGTCAGAGAGATGAAGAAAGTAGAGGAGTACAAGGAGACGCAGCGTAAGGAACAGGAAACGGCATATGGCAAGCTGTATGAGAGGTTGGAAAAAAAGGACAGAGAAAAGGACTTGTACCGATTGGCTAGACAGAGGGAACAAGCTGGGAAGTGCAGTGGATTAGCAAGGAATGAAGTGAGGGCAGCTATGAAGAGGATGAAGAGTGGAAAGGCGGTTGGTCCAGATGACATACCTGTGGAGGCGTGAAAATATTTAGGGGAGATGGCAGTGGAGTTTTTAACTACATTGTTTAACACAATTTTGGAAAGTCAGAGGATGCCTGAAGAGTGGAGTAGAAGTGTACTGGTACAGATTTTCAAGAATAAGGGTGATGGGCAGAGCTGTAGTAACTACAGAGGTATAAAGTTGATCAGCCACAGCATGAAGATATGGGAAAGAGTAGGGGAAGCTAGGTTAAGAGGAGAGGTGAGCAGCAGTATGGTTTCATGCCAGGGAAGAGCACCACAGATGCGATGTTTGCTTTGAGAGTGTTGATGGAGAAGTATAAAGAAGGTCAGAAGGAGTTACATTGTGTCTTTTTAGATTTAGAGAAAGCATATGACAGGGTGCCGAGAGAGGAGGTGTGGTACTGTATGAGGAAGTCGGAAGTGGTGCAGGATATGTATGAGGGCAGTGTGACAATGGTGAGAGGTGGGTGGTAGGAATGGATGACAGATGGATTCAAGGTGGAGGTGGGATTACATCAAGGCTCAGCTCTGAGCTCTTTCTTGATTGCAATAATAAAAGACAGGTTGACGGATGAGATCAGGCACAAGTCTCCGTGGACTATGATGTTCGCGGATGACATTGCGATCTGTAGTGAGAGTAGAGAGCAGGTTGAGGAGAGCCTGGAGAGGTGGAGGTATGCACTGGAGAGTAGAGGAATGGAAGTCAGTAGCAGCAAGACAGAATACCTATGTGTGAATCAGAATAAAGACAGCGGAAAATGCAAGGTGTAGAGGTGGATGAGTTTAAATACTTGGGGTCAACTATTCAAAGTAACGGGGAATGCGGAAGACAGGTGAAGAAGAGAGTGCAGGCGGGGTGGAGTGGGTGGAGAAGAGTGATTTGTGATAGAAGAGTACCAGCAAGAGTTAAAGGGAAGGTTTACAAGATGTTAGTGAGACCAGCTATGCTATATGGTTTGGAGACGGTGGCACTGATGAAAAGACAGGAGGCAGAGCTGGAGGTGGCAGAGTTGAAGATGCTAAGGTTTCGTTGGGAGTAACGAAGGAGGACAGGATTAGGAACGAGTATATTAGAGGGACAGCTCAAGTTGGACAGCTTGGAGACAAAGCAAGAGAAACAAGCTTGAGATGGCTTCGACATGAATGGAGGAGAGATGCTGGATATATCGGGAAAAGGATGCTGAAGATGGAGCTGCAAGGAAAGAGGAAAAGAGGAAGGCCAAAGAGGAGGTTTATGGCTGTGGTGAGAGAGGACATGCAGGTGGTTGGCATGACAGAGGAAGATGCAGAGGACAAGAAGAGATGAAAATGGATGACCTGCTGCAGCGACCCCTAATTGGAGGAGGAGGAAAAGAAGGAGAAGAAGAAGAAGGAGAAGAAGAAAGAGGAGGAGAAGAAGAATAACAAGAACAATAAGAAGAACAAGAAGAAGAATTTGGAAAATATCAACAATAATCCCAATTCCCAAGAAAACTGGAGCCAAAGAAATTTGGAATTTCCAACCCATTGCCCTGACACACATCTCCAGTAAGTGCGTGGAGAGAGTCATATGCAATCATCTAACACTGTCACTCTGTGAACAACTAGACCCATTGCAGTTTGCATATAGGGCCAAGAGGGGGGCAGCCTGACACTAATACAAGCAGTGACTGAATACCTGGATAAGCCAGAAGCCTGCACACGGATTTTATTTATGGACCTCTCCTCTGCATTGAATATTGTTAATACAGATATGCTGCTATCACGTCTTCTTAACTTGCATGTAGACTCAGCTGTTATTTGCTGGATAAAATAATTCTTATAAAACTGACTTCAGAGACTTAAGGTAAATGATTTCATGTCTGACAGTCTTGTTTTAAACACTGGAGTCCCACAGGATGGCATTGTATCGCCAATCTTGGTCTCGGTTAGGGCTGGGCAGTTAACCGGAAATGTATCAAAACCGACATTAAGAACATCTCACCGACTTCATCTTGCTCATGTCGGTTCATTCGGTTAATAATTTCTCCCTGTCCAACTAACGTTAGTCTGAGTTCACTCAAAGCAAGCTGGCGGCATGGATGACACAAGCGCTGACACTGAGCCAACAAATAGGCCTCAACCTGAGCAGCTTATACTAAAAAGAATGCCTTGTCCGTCGTATGGACACATTGTGGCTTCAGTGAAGACGACAGAACAAAAAGAAGTCAGATTTAAACACTGCCGGAAAACAATTTCAGCTACCAAAGGAAACACCACCAACTTGTTCAGTTGCTTGGCACACATTACGTTACCGTATATGAAGAGTGCATGGTTCAAAAAGAGAGAGAGACCGACAAACGCCAAAGTGCTTCCACAAACCAGCTGTCGCTAACACAAGCATTTACAAATGCCACACAATATGCAAAGGATTCAAGAAGATGCAAAGAAATCACTGATGCCATTGCATATCACATCACGAAGGATATGGCTCCTGTGGAACATAGTGGGTTTAAACATCTTGTTAAAACCCTTGATAAAAGATACGCTGTGCCATTGCAAAATATTTGTCCCAAACAGCAGTGCCCAACATGTACACAACATGTGGTGAGAAGGTAGCTGCTGAACTAAAATCTGTTCGGTACTTTGCAGCCACATCTGATCTCTGGTCAGGTAGGACGATGGAACCATACTTGAGCCTTACCTTGCGCCACATTGACGGTGAATGGAACCTGCGATTTCAACTGATTTTGATTTCAGCTGTTCGAAATATTCAATAAACATCCATAAATAGTTCATCTGTGTGTGTTTCCTTATTTAAAAATCACAAACATAAGATATGCTTCATTAGAAAAAAATATCCCAGCAGTTCAGCATATTTACAGTACAGACCTTGTCAGAGAACTATGAGGGCAGTGTAAAAAAATAAATAAATGTATATCGTAATCGAGGTAAAATTTTGAAATAATCGTGACACTGATTTGAAGTCACATCGCCCAGCCCTAGTCTCAGTATACACAAATGAAATTATGTATGTAAAATCTCACATTAGTTAAACACGCAGATAGCATGGCTTTAGTGGCGCACCTTACCAAAATTGTGTAGCCCGTGGAACCCTCTATTCTATAAACCCCCTATTCTATAAATAAATGTTAGCAGGTTACTTACATACATCTACCTCGGGCATGTATGTAAGTAACCTGCTAACGTTCATTCAGCATCTCTGATATATTCTCTGCACCATTGCACTTAACCACCTCATAGTCAATCCTTGTGTATATATCTGAAGATTGCTGTGTTGTTATTCTATGGTAAGTACACTCAGAGCCATGAAACCGGAGTCAAATTCCACGTGGGTGCAAACTTACATGGCCAATAAACTTGATTCTGATTCTGATTTAAATCAATTACCATTAAGGGCCAGCAGGTAGAGCAAGTGAGCTCCTTTAAGTACCTGAGGACAGCGCGAGACCTATCTTTTCCCTTTACAGATCATGTAGAATGCATTTACCATAAAAAGCACAGCAAAGACTCTTCCTATTGTGTAAACTAAGGGATTTAAACAGAGTAATTTAAACACTTTAAACAGAGTATACCAATCCCTAACTGAAACTATACTGATTTTTAACTCTATGTCCTGGTTCGAGCACGTCAGTGTCAAAAGCAAGACAAAGCTTTCCAAAATGGATAAACTGGGCAGGGCAATTACAGGCTGCAAACAAACCCAGCTGTCCTATCACCATGGCACAGCAGTCCACACTTAAGTGGCAAAATCTTAAGACGACCATAGCATCCCTTTAATCCCCACTTTCAGCTGCTGCCCTCAAGGCAACGGTAGAGTCCCCTGTGCAAGAAAAAACATCTATAGAAAACTGTACCGGTTGCCATACAATATCTTCACCAGTAAGGACAGCCTGCCACCTCAGCACACAGCGCCTTCTATCTGTTTATTTAACCCGGATTCAGTCCTCCCCATCAAGCACCTGCTGCTCCTTTAATGTAGCCTCTATTGTGTTTTTATGTAAATGTGCTTTAATGTGTCCTGTCTGGATGTCATAGGATGTGTTTTAATGTGCCTTTTTTAATAGCAGTTTTTTTTGTAAATGTAAGCCAAAGACAAATTTCTGCCTTTTGTACACAAAAAAGTAGAAAATAAAGTACTTTCTCTTCTCTTCTTCTGCTTTTGGCTTGTTCCGTTTCTCAGGGGTCACCACAGTGGATTTTACAGTTTTCCTCGGTGCCTTGTGAGTGCACAGCAGTAATGGCAGCCGTTGTTAACCTGGGCCTCAGCTGATCCCATGTGGAGTCTCGACCGATCCGGTAGGGTCTTGTCAATCCGCATACTGACTTGGCAAAATTTCTATTTTGGATGCCCTTCCTGACACAAACACTAACCCTATGGACGGGGGCACAGGTAAAGCACTGGATGCCATCCCAGTATTCATGGACTTTCTAGTCTATTCTAGCAAAATAAATGTCTTCATAGCTTTCCCTTTTCCCTCCCCATACCAGAACAAACAATTACAGCCCCGCTGGCTGATAGAGGTATATGTCCAAAATGTTATTCCATTATCCGATTAACAGATTCACAACTGACTCCATATGTCTTTATGCATGCTCAATAATCCAGAAATAAACAAACGGACTTCATAATTCTCATGTTGGGAATGTCTTCTTCGGGGTGGTTTGTTCCATTTTAAACTTTTTAGCGACACCTACTGTGACTGTATTGGAGAGAGAGATGCTATTTGTCAAAAGGTGGAGACCGAAAAGACTACAAGTTAAACTGTGTGCAATTTGATTCCAGAGTATAATTATCAATACGGTCGCCATCCCTTGTAATGCCCGTCACACATAGCAGTGGTGAAATTGAATAACATGGAATAACTGTAGATTCGGTGGTGTCACACTGTACTGCATTTCTGGGTCGCAATGAAACTGACTACCCCACAGTACGACCAAGTCCTCTACTAACACTAAGTTGTATCTCTGTGCGACGTGTGCGTTTGCTCATATTACCCAGTAGTGTGAAAGCATTGCGTGTGTTGCTGAACTCCTTGGTGTCGTCGACGCCGTCGATGACGGGACTGCGGCCCTGCCTGGTGTACAGGAAGTCATTTGCGCTGCCTAAGGAAAGAATGAGTAAATAAGTCAAAATTCAGTGAACATAGTGTTAGTAACTGACTGACAGACCCTGACCAACAGAATTTTTATGTTGTTCTCAGCCCGCCGAGTTACAGCACCAGAGAGGGCTGTTGTGTTTTTAGATCCCTATATCATACGGGAGAGACTGACAAGAGCTTCTTTTCTTTTTTAGAAATTCCCTGTTTCAATAAAGCCAATTAACCCACAATCCTGGCCACAATCCTACTTTTGGTCTACAAGCAGTTCCACTAGAGCAGTAAGGGACCGAAACAACAATGTGATCACAAACACAAACTTCCCCATTCCGCCCCACGTTGGGTGCTTTGGGTGGCACGGTGGCCCAGTGGTTAGCACTGTTGCCTCACAGCAAGAAGGTCCTGGGTTCGAACCCCAGGCCGCTCCAGGTCTTTTCTGAGTGGAGTTTGCATGTTCTCCCCGTGTCTGTGTCCCTCCGGGTGCTCCGGTTTCCTCCCACCATCAAAAAGACATGCATGTTAGGGTTAATACTCCTGTCTGTGCCCCTGAGCAAGGCAGTGGAAAGAAGATATGGAGTTGGTCCCCGGGCACTGCAGCTAACCACTGCTCCTATACAATAGAATGGGTTAAATGCAGAAAACAAATTTCATTGTAACCTATAATGAAAAAATAAAGGGGCGTTCTTTCTTCTTTCCAGCCAAATAAATAAATAAATAAATAAATAAAACCCATCTCCAACTGGCAATGAATGAGAGCAAAAAGAAGTTAAAGCCCAATAAAAAAAATAAATAAAAAAAAACATATCCGATACATGTTTTTCTTGAGATGGCCACCTTGACTACAGCTTCTGATGATAAAAGCATTTTGCTGCCACTGCTCCTGAGGCCCTGGACTCATACTGGGAACTTTCGAGTCACAAGCCTGCCCCCCAACAGAGCAGGCTGCTGCAGCCCCAAGTGATTACTACCGAGCACTTTCATTTGCATCTCTGATGGCATTAGACCCGATGGAGGACGGCTGAAAATGGGTGCACACCGTAACATCGAATGTATGCAAAGGACATGTAATAAAAAGTCTGTTAATACTATCCCCCCCCCCCCACACACACACACACACACACACAGACCACCTTAATACTTTGAATAAAGCGCTTAGTCCTTAAATACACATAAGTGAAATAAATTTGGACTTTGGTCTCAAATTGATTTCACTCTAATTAACCAAAATCGGTTTCATGAGACGCACTTTACCAAGTGTTGAAGCATAAATTGTTGCCTAGCAACAAGAAGCACCAGGGATGCTGTGAAAGCCCCTTCATTTACTGAACCAGGAAGTTGGGTGGAAAAGAGACTAGCTGTGTTTATGTATGTCAGAACACAAACCCACACACACACGAGAGAGAGAGAGAGAGAGAGAGAGAGAGAGAGAGAGAGAGAGAGAGAGAGAGAGAGAGAGAGAGAGAGAGAGAGAGAGAGAAATGCCAAGTGTGAGGCTGTACGTGACGGAACCAGCAGAGTATGTGTGTGTGTGTGTGTGTGTGTGTGTGTGTGTGTGTGTGTGTGTGTGTGTGTGTGTGTGTGTGTGTGTGTGTGCGTGTGTGTGCTCATGGGGATGAGCAGGTGCATGTCCACCGTGGGAGCATAGTGATACTGTGTCTCATTACAGCTAGCGAACAGAGAGGCGTACCTAAACCATCTCCAACAACTCCACCAGAAAGAATATGAAGTGTAATATGTGGTGGAGTCTGTCAGACTGCTTGTAGCAGTTCACACCAGCAGAACTCTGATCTCTTAATAATCTTCCTGATTAGAGCCCCGGTTTACTGTGGGCTGTGTGTGGGTTAGTGTGATACTTACCCAGCCTCAGAGTCTTGAGTTCAGGCAGATGAGACGATGCACACAGCTGGTAGAAGATGTGGTAGTTCCTCTCCTCGTCCGCCTGAAAGATAGCACGGTGATACGCACTGCCAACAACACATTCATAGGTCAAGTAGGTCAATGTATTTTACATCCACACACTCAGCGGACAGTTATAACATAAATCATCTGTTCATAAGGGGAATAACCTGGACACAGTCCCCGTCACAGGGTCTGGTTTCCTTATGATGCTTGATAGCTGTACCTCCCAAACTGGTTGCTGAGGGCCTACAATGAACAGGTAAAATGAGCTAAAGCTGGTCACTACTAGCAGTTGACTTATTTTTAATGTAACATGGATTTTCTTTTGTTAAGTGATTCCAAACAAGATACCAAGCCTTTGATTTTGGGGTTGCCGGGGTTAGCAAATGTGTGGCAACCAATGAAATTAACCCATACACGTGTTAAAGCCTTAAAGCCAAAATGTCTGGGTACGTTACATGGAAGTCTTGTTTGACCTGTGCCCTACATCAAACTACGCCCACACACACACACACACACACACACACACACACACACACACACACACACACACACACACACACACACACACACACACACACACACACACACACACACACACACGTAACCATGCACACGCACCATGGAAGCTAAGCATGAGAGGAATGCGAGGAGGAAAGTAGTCCTACTTTTGCCACAAACAACGTCCTCCTTCCTCGATGGGGTGCTATCTGTGGGTGTGTGTGCAGTGCAGATGTATTCTCTTAACACCGAGCGAGTGTTTGTTCAAAAAGATAAATCCCTTGTTCTTATCTATAGAGACTGTGCTACAGGTTCTGTTAACACTCTGAAAGAGAAGAAAAGGAAGGAAAAGAAAAGGAAGAAGAAAGAAAAAAATGAATGAAAGAAAAGAAATAAAAAGGAAGGAACAAAATAACAGAAGAAATAAAAGAGAAAAAAAAGAAAAAAGAATAAAAGAGAAAGAGAGAATAGAAGAAAAGAAAGGAGACCGAAAAAAGAAAGCAAGAAAGAAAGAACGAGGAACTCGAAAGAGGAGGAGGAAGAAGAAGGAAGGATCTCCAGTGGTCTGATTCAGAGTGACAGCTGGATTGGTGAAGGATTAGTCTACCACATCTCCTCCCACATGATTGTTTGTGTGGATGAGAACGTTCCTGCTGTGTAGCAGCAACACCCTCACAGAGCTGATGAATGTTGTTGTCTTTAGATTTATTTATGACCTTTCCTGAAGCTATTACCTAATAGTCTAGTTGTGTGTGCTACTTTTTGTGCCTCTACATTTGTGAGAATGTTTAGATGGAACTACTGCTGCTCCCATTAGGGGGCGCCACAGCGGCTCATCTTTTTCCATCGCTTCCTGTCCTCTGCATCTTCCTCTATCACACCTGCCACCTGCATGTCCTCCCTCACCATATCCATAAACCTCCTCTTTGGCCTTCCTCTTTTCCTCTTCCCTGGCAGCTCCATCTTCAGCATCCTTCTCCCAATATACCCAGCATCTCTCCTCCACACATCTCCAAGCCATCTCAATCTTGCCTCTCTTGCTTTGTCTCCAAACCATCGAACCTGAGTTATCCCTCTAATATGCTCGTTCCTAATCCTGTCCTTCTTCATCACTCCCAGTGAAACTCTTAGCATCTTCAACTCTGCCACCTCCAGCTCCACCTCCTGTCTTTTCTTCAGTGCCACTGTCTCCAAACCATATAACATAGCTGGTCTCACAACCATCTTGTAAACCTTCCCTTTCACTCTTGCTGGCACCCTTCTGTTGCAAATCACTCCTGACACTCTTCTCCACCCACTCCACCCTGCCTGCACTCTCTTCTTCGCCTCTCTTCCGCACTCCCCGCTACTTTGGACAGTTGACACCAAGTATTTAAACTCATCCACCTTCATCACCTCTACTCCTTGCATCTTCACCATTCTGCTGTCTTCCTTGTTCATGCATATATATTCCGTCTTGCTCCTACTGACTTTCACTCCTCTTCTCTCCAGTGCATACCTCCACCTCTCCAGGCTCTCCTCAACCTGCTCCCTACTCTTGCTACATCACCAGCAAGTTGAATCAGTTCATCTGGACACAACATTTATTGAGAGATACATTTCATCACTCATCCAAGTGACCTCTTCAGTCTCAACTGACTGCAGGTATTCCCACCCTTATAAACAATACAGTGGCATAATGACCAAAAACAACAGTTTCATATGCAAATTGCTGTGACTTTTCAATGGCAATGTGTACTATTCAGAGGATTTGGGATTTCTGGCACAGCATGTTTTGAAATTGGTCCTCCCCAAGGATTGTGTCCCCCGACACAAACAGAGCAATATAGAGTACGCTGTTGTGCTGGGAGGATTGCTGTGACTTGTACATTGAGGAAACCAAACAGACACTGGCCAAGAGGATGGCACAACACAGGAGAGCTAACACATCAGGCCAGGACTCCGCAGTTTACACCCATCTACAGGCCAGTGGCCACTCTTTCAAGGATGAGGATGTGCACATCCTTGATAGGGAGGAATGCTGGTTTGAACAGGGTGTCAAGACAGGCCATCTATGTGAAGAGGGAATGACCATCCCTGAACCGGGGAGGGGGGGGACTAAGAGTACATCTGTCACCATCTTACAATGCTGTGATTGCAACTATTCCCCAATCCTCTGTGAATAGTACACATTGCCATTGAAACTCTATAGTTAATGGTCATGCCAATTTGCATATGAAATCGATCATTGTTTTCGGTCGTTATACAACTGTATTGTTTATAAGGGTGGGGATACCTGCAGTCAGTTAAGACTGAAGAGGACACTTAGATGAGTAATGAAACATTTCTCTCAATTGTGTCCAGACGAAGTGATTCAACTTTCTGCGATTTTCTTACCTGCATTATTGAACATGCATAAGACATACTCTCACTACAAATCACAATGTCATCCACGAACTTCATAATCCAGAGAGACTCCTGCCTGATCTCGTCCGTCAACCTGTCCATTACCATTGCAAACAAGATAGGGCTCAAAGCCGATCCTTGATGTAATCCCACCTCCACCTTGCACCCATCTGTCATTCCAACTGCACACCTCACCACTGTCACACTTCCCTCATACATATGCTGCACTACTCCCACATACTCCCAACGTCCTCATTCAATACCACACCTCCTCCCTCGGGACCCTGTCGTACGCTTTCTCTAAATCAACATAGACACAATGTAACCCCTTCTCACCCCTTATTCATGAAAATCGGTGCCAGTATGAATGTTTACATGTAAAGATGAAGAAATTCTGTAAAAGGTTAAGTCATTTACTGCTCTGATACAATAAAACATACGTTTTCCTAACTGTGAGGATACTTCATGTAATTGTTTGTCCAAAAAATACATATTTGCTGTGTTTTTGACATATTGGTCATGGAGCACAACCAAGCATGTCCATCGTCATGTGACGCTTAGGACATGATGCCCTGGGAGTGTATACGTCGTAGGTGTTTGTGTGTGTGAGGGGGGGGGGGACTGGAGTCGAGAAGTTGGGTGGGACGCCTGCTTGTTTGTGCATGTGTTGTCTATGTGTTATAACTTCTACATTCATCTGCATTCATACTTACAGATTAATTAATCAAGGACTTCTAAAGGCTTATAACATTTGGTATTTGACAGTGTCAGTGCAGGCCTGTACAGAAATAGTAGTAGAAAGAGTAGTATAGTAGATTAATAACCCAAATAGGAACAGATAAAGCTATAAACTGCTCCAGAATCCAAACTACGTAGAACCAAGTTAAAATATTGCTTACAATCACCACGTCTTGAAAATAAGATAAATCATTCGCTCCCTTCTCATGTGAAAACAAACTAGTTCAATAAACGATCTGATTTTACTGGGAGGCACATGCATTGTTGGCTTTGGATAAAACATACCCAAGCTTTGACATTTAGAAATATGGTCGACTTTAAATGTGTAGTATTTTTAGCTGCCGAGCATATAAAAGTTTACATTCCTTCCCAAAGGATGCTTAGATTTGCTTACATTGATCGTAGCTGTAGAGTGAAGCTCAGCGAACATACACACAACTGACGCGTTATTGGAAAATTTACAGAGTACCTCACCTCACCTCGGTCAGCCATCAGGACGCCCCACATAGGGTTTCGGTTGTGCATGTTTGTTTGGAGTAGCGCCCCATTCTTTTAAATTTTTTTTTACAGAGTAGAGGCTTCACAAAAACCAATCTCTGGGTAGACCCTTAAAGCAGGAGCCTTTTGCGAGAGCCCAGCCATTAAGAATGAACACTGCAAGGTCAGGGTTAAGTTTGGGTAAAAGTTAAAGGTCTCAGGTTAAGATTAAGACTTTGAATGCGGGTCTTTGGAGTCTTCTCAGATTAATTAAAACAAATAAAAATGCACGTGTATGTGTCTGGTTTTCCAAAATCTAGACTCATATTCAATGCATTGAATGCTGTGGCCTCTAATGGAGGCTCACTCATTCAAATATTACATGGGCTGCAGCATTTCACTGCAGGTGCATGATGTTGCAGTCTTTTTGAGCTGATTATGCATGCATGCATGAACCAAACAAAATGTTTGACTGGTTTTTTTGCACGCTGTCTTTTTAAGATGAGTACATTTCATTCATAAGTCAAATGCATTGATACAGTAAAAACTGCAGCTAACAATCCCATACCCACTTTGGGAACCAGGAAATGCTAATGAGCTCTGATCAAAAAAGTCCAGCTGGACACAAGTCTGGAGGGGTCCAAAGTAAACCTCAAAAAGGACAATTGTTTTAAGGATTAAGAGGTTCAACTGAGTACTGAGTTATGTTGTTGCTTACCTGGAACACCACTCGCGATTTCTCCAGCAGGTATGTCCTCATGTTGGCCCCAATAATGCGGTAACGCTTGTCGAAGCCGATTTCAATGTATTTCCCAAAGCGACTGCTGTTGTCATTCCTGGTGGTCTTAGCATTGCCGATGGCCTGAATGGCAAAGAGAAACACACAAATGCCGGTGAACAAGGAAGTCGCATTATTACTACATCCAATATTACTGTCAATACCCTAGCCCTCCTGACCACAGCCGACACAATGGTCGATTAAAGCTCCCCCCCAGGACAAAATTAAGGATTTACTTTTGTCCCTCATGGGTTTTGTTTAATCTATCTTCAAATGTCAGATGACAAGCAACACATACACATAAATAAGATTTAATAACTGACCTCCAGGTTCCTACCCTTTCTGCTCTAATAACTCATATCACACAGAAATTAAACAAGGACAATCATTTTCACCACAATATGATTTGTTCAAACTTATGAAGACAGAGGGATTTTTTTTTCTTAAATGAACAGTCAGTGAGAATGCCGATGGGGATGAGATTCCAGCTTTAGTTATTAGTGGATATTAAACTGGCAGTATGAAGCACAGCATTCTTTTTTTTTGGGGGGCCCCCCTTTTTCTCCCCAATTGTATCCGGCCAATTACCCCACTCTTCCGAGCGGTCCCGGTTGTTGCTCCACCCCCTCTGCCGATCCGGAGAGGGCTGCAGACTACCACATGCCTCCTCCGATACATGTGGAGTCGCCAGCCGCTTCTTTTCACCTTACAGTGAGGAGTTTCACCAGGGGGACGTAGCACATGGGTGGATCACGCTATTCCCCCCAGTTCCCCCTCCCCCTTGAACAGGCGCCCCGACCAACTAGAGGAGGCGCTAGTGCAGCAACCAGGACACATACCCACATCCAGCTTCCCACCCGCAGACACGGCCAATTGTGTCTGTAGGGACACCCGACCAAGCCGGAGGTAACACGGGGGTTTGAACCAGCGAACCCCGTGTTGATGGGCAACGGAATAGACCGCCACGCCACCCGGACGCCCCAAAGCACAGCATTCTTAAGTGTGTTTACAGGTATTCTGGAAATGCACTACATATGAGCTCACACTGAAGTATCCATACTCGTCATAACGAACATTTTCAGCACCACTACAGCCTACATCCAACATAATTGCTACCTGACTGAAAGGTTTTCATCAGGTAGCATACATGCATAAAAAAACATCAGTAGATAACAAGGGCGGTCACTAACAAGCTACCAGGTTACCTCAAGTGTTGACATGACAGCCATTAAAACCACTGATGATAGTTATCAGCACTTCTGGAACACATCTCAGCCTGCCTACAACTATCCCAACTATCCATTGCTTGCGTAAGGAAATCATAAAACCCTCATTCAAAAAGTCCAAGGTGGTGCTTCATGCATGATGTTGCTGAACTTGAAACTGGTCGGGGGCTGTTGTAATACAACTGCAGTACTGTGTTTTAATGAAGCTGTGTCCCGGGGCAAAACAGAATCGATTTGGTTCGAATCCCCTGCCCGTAAGGGTTTAAAAAACCTTGGGTATAAGCCTTCCCTGTTTAGCTCTGGGGGGATGGAGTCCTGCTAGGTCTGCATACTTAAAAGCTGCAGTCAGCAGCCTCGGACCGACACACACAGACAGGGCTGATCAATAGTGCCGCACTCACTGAAGGAATTAGCAGGTGGGTGGGCATATATTCTCATACACATGCATGCGCACGCACCAACACGCACACACAAATGCCTTTAGGCATCCACAAACAACACAAAAACATTCGTACACACATGTCCCAGCCAGCCAGGTCAGAGATAAAGTGTGTGTGAGCGTAGAGAGCTCTCGCTGAGGTAAGGCACAATCACACACATACACACTGTTTTACTGCAGACAAGGAGGCTTTCAGCAGGGCTTGTATGCCAATCTTTCCTCTCTTCAGCTGAGCCAGACACAAACACAAACACACACACACACACACACACTCACACACACACACACACACACACACACACACACACACACACACACACACACACACACACACACACACACACACACACACACACACACTTTGCTTGCTTTAGTTGTCCGTCGTGTCCGATGATGACAATCCTGCCTCTGTCACTTGTGAGTCTTCTTATGGCTGTAAAGCCCAATCCGCGATCCACAATGTCTGCCGCAGACAGAACAGGTGAAATCACTGACTGGGGGTGTAGGTGTGGTACTGGCTTCATGTCTCTTCAGACGTCTTCTGGTCCGTCGATCACCGCGGTCCTTCTCGAGGTTTTGCACCCCTTGTTGATAGAGCTCCCGCCAGATGGAGCGTTGGGCGGCAGTGTCTTCCAGCTGGCTCGGGTTCAGGCCGCACTTTTTTATGATGGTCTTCAGCTGGTCTTTGTACCGTTTTTCTGGCCCCCTGCCAAGCGGCGGCCAAGATGTAGCTGGCCATACAGCACTTTACGCGGTAAGCGCTCCTTTGGCGTCCTGATGACATGACCGAGCCATCGAAGTTGGTGCTGGGTGACGGTAGCCTCCATGCTGATGCAGTTGGTCTTGCGGAGTATTTCAGTATGGGGCACTCGGTCACGCCAGGTTATCCTCAGGATGCATTGTAGGCATCTGATGTGGAAGGCCTCAAGCATCCTGAGGTGGTGGCTGTACAGGGTCCACGCCTCACAGCTGTAGAGGAGAGTCGTGATGACAACTGCCAAGTAGACAGATATTTTGGTGTGGAGGTTGAGGTCTTTGTTTTGAAAGACCCTTCTCCTAAGTCTGCCAAAAGAGGATGACACTTGTTTGATCCGGTTTTGCATCTCCCTGTCGATGCTGCAGTCGTCAGAGAGGAAGCTGCCCAGGTATTTGAAGGATTCCACTGTTGCAAGTGGTTTGTCGGAGATGTTGAAGGTTGGTGAATGAGATGGAGGAGTAGATGCCCACTGGCATACTACTTCAGTCTTTGCCACATTTATAGAGAGCCCCAGCCTACCATACGCCCTTGCAGCAGCTGCAAGGGTAGCTTGTAGTGCCTCGGATGTGTGGGCCACAACTGCACAGTCATCTGCGTACTGTAACTCGATGATGTGCTCAGATGTCATTTTTGTGACCGCTTGGAGCCTACGGATGTTAAATAGGTTTCCATCTAGTCTGAAGTCCACAGTAACCCCACTGTCCTTCCTGATTTCCTTGTGGAGCAGCAATGTCACACACAGGAGGAATATGTTGAAGAGAACTGGAGCAAGGATGCACCCCTGACGTACCCCGGTGCACACCCTGAAGGGCTCGGATTCCTGGCCTCCAATGGTCACACGGGCCATCATCCCACATGAAATCTTTGAAGGATGTTGACAAACTTTCGTGGACAGCCAAACTTCAGGAGGATGTTCCATAGGATGTCCCCGTTGACTGTGTCAAAAGCCTTTGACAGGTCGATGAAGGCTATGAAGAGGTTCTGATGTTGCTCCCTACACTTCTCTTGGAGTTGCCGTGCTGTGAACACCATGTACACAGTACTCCTATTCCTCCTAAACCCACACTGTGACTCAGGCAACAGCTCCTCTGAGATGTGTTTTACCAGCCTGTGTAACATGAGTTTGGCCAGGACTTTTCCAGCAACAGCCAGTAGTGAAATGCCACGGCTGTTGCCACAGAGGGACTCCTTTGCCTTTATATATGGAGATGATGTTAGCATCCCTCCACTGCTGAGGGACAGTTTCATTCTTCCATACGTGTGAGATGAACAGGAAAAGTGCACGGGTGCAGAGGTAGCCTCCCTGTTTAAAAATCTCTGCAGGGATACTGTCAGGGCCAGGGGTCTTGTTATTTTTCAGCGACCTAACTGCACAATGAACCTCTTCAAAGGTTGGTGGACGGTCAAGGTTTTGGATGGTGGGGCGGACAGGTAGTTCATCCAAGATCGAGGGATCTGTTGGGGAGGGCTGGTTCAAAAGAGTCTCAAAATGTTCTGCCCATCTTTTTGTGATGAGTTTCTGGTCCTTTATGAGGGTGGTACCATCATCAGACTTCAGGGGGGAGACAGAGCAGTTTCTTGGGCCGTAGATGGTTTTCACTGCATCATAAAAGTTGTGCATATCATTTCTATCGGCATGGGATTGTATTTCATTTGCCTTCAATATCCACCACTCATTCTGCAGGGCACGCAATTTTGACTGCACCTCTCTCCTGGATGCTTGCCATTGTTGCCAGAGTGTAGCTGATGTGGGATTGTTGAGGAGAGCACTGTGTGCTTTATGCATGCCTTTGAGTATGGAAGTTATTGTGCCTGTGTTGTCATTGAACCAGTCCTGGTGTTTTCTGCTCTTGTAACCGATGGATTGGGATGCTGCCTTGTAGAGTCTGGAGCTCACGGAAGACCATTTCCTGTCAATGGAATCATCCGTGCCAAGAGAAGCTCAATGTCTTCCAGGTTTTCAGCCAGAGAGAGGCGGAGATTGTTCTGGACCTCAGCCTTTTCTAGCCGAGTACAGTCAAGTCTCTTCTTTCCTGACCTTTGGAGACGAACAGCAGGGTGTACCTCCACCTGGAGCCTGGTCATGATGAGCCGGTGATCTGTCCAGCACTCAGCACCTCTCATTGCACGAGTGAGTAAGACGTCTTTTGTATCAGCACGTCTCACAATGATGTAGTCCAATAGGTGCCAATGTTTGGAGCGTGGGTGCATCCAGGATGTTTTGTGCTTATTTTTTAATTGGAAGAGGGTGTTTGTGATGGTCAAGCCATGCTCAGCACAGAGGCTTAGGAGGCGCAGTCCATTTGCATTGACTTTCCCAATGCCATGCCCACCAATGACACCACTCCACACCTTGTTGTCTTTCCCCACTCTGGCATTGAAATCGCCCAGCAAAAAAATCTTGTCCTCCTTGGGTATATGACGGAGAGCCTCATCTAGTGACTGGCAGAAGCGGTCCTTTACGTCATCCTCTGATGGCAGTGTTGGTGCATAGGCACCTAGGAGGGTGGCATAACGTTTCTTGGCCAGAGGGATCCTGAGCGACATGAGCCTTTCACTTATGCCAATCGGTGTTTCAGTGAGTCTTGGTAGGAGGCTGTTTTTTATTGCAAATCCCACACCATGCTGATGTTGTCCTCCTGCAGGGTATCCCTTCCAGAAGAAGGTGTAGGTGTCCTCCTTCAGGGAGCCTTCATCCAGGAACCTGGTTTCGCTGAGTGCAGCAATGTCAATATTGTAGCGATTGAGTTCCGCTGCAATTAGTGCAGTCCTTCGCTGAGGTCTTTCGGCATTAACGTCCAGCAGAGTTCTTATGTTCCATGTTGCCAGTTTAAAGGGAATTATTTTCTTTTTTTTATTTCGACCGCAGAGTGGAATGTCCCGATAGGTGCGGTAGCCTATCCAGGATGTTTTGAGTGGGCAATGTTTAGGCCACCTTTTCTAGGCCCCTCCCCAGTTGGGGTGAGCAGTGTGGCTCCTAAATAGGGCTGCTCAGACACACAGGGGTCTGCCGAGAGCAGCTGCCACTCAAGCCCAGCTGCTGGCGACCATGAATAGCCCTGTGCCGCTGGCGTGCAGGGGTCTGATTAGGAGCTTCCAGTGCATTCATACCTGCTCCCGTCACCAGACACCCCATCGCCGCCAGACTTTGATCCATATTCCGGTTGCTGGTCTCACCGAGGCAGAGGTGGATACCTGCGCAAAGAGATTATTTACAGTGCCGCTGGGGGTGCGCATGTCCCAGCAGCACCTCTTCACTGTGAGAGGGTGGGATCTGGTGGCAAGGGGGGCCCAAGACGACCAGCACTCTTCCACAGCTGCAGGAGGCTGCCGGAGCTCCAGTCTGTCAGAGGACCGCCTATCGTGCGCCGCCATGCACATTGCTTTTCTCTCAGGGTGTGCTCCCCTAGCCTTTGTCGTCCTACACTTACCCACAAGGCAGTGGGACAGTGGTTGGTCAATGCCAGGGCGTATCCACTTCACATGGGCCTGCACATTAGACCTCTGGGGACCACTGTAGCTTCGAGATCCCCTACAGTTTAGCCAGGGACCTCAAGGTACCCAGTTACCGTGCATGGCTACGAGGAGGCACTGCAGGAGTCTTGGCGGTAGAGAGGCTATGTACCGGCAGGGGAGACTTTCGCACTCGGCTCCTCTTTTCCCCCCCGCAAAGAGGGCTAGCCGGCGGCAGTAGCTGAGAGCAGAGAGTAGCAAGCAGAAGCAGCATGCACTAACTACAAGCACTACTACCCCAGTATTACTGCACTGACACATCACACACGCCCTGTGCCGCACGCGCACACACACACACACACACACACACACACAGGTGCTTACAGTGTTATCAAAATGGCTGACAGCAACCAAGAGACCAGGCTTAAAACAAACCCACAATTAGTCATGGACTGCCATATTTCAGCCCTAACAGACATCACTGCAGACAGAGAAAGCCTTCTATTCATTATTCTGCCAGATGATTTGTGATTGCCTTAGCCACAGAACAGGGGCTGCTGGGAGGCATGTGATGTCATCAGCGGGATGGGAAGGGAGGGGATGATGAGCTAGTGGCATACGGGCACAGGAGAGATCTCCACCCTCCCATCCCCACCCCTTAAGGGCTGTGTGAAAACACATTAATTCTCTCTCTCTCACCCACACACACAAACACACACACACACACACACACACACACACAACTGAATGAAGACCCTGTTCTGTCAGAGCATGAGAACAACCTAAAGCTTTGGGACATGAAGAGCATGGTGGAGAGGTAAGTAAGTAAATGGCAAAGGCAGGAAAAGGAAAAGTGGTGGAGATAGGAGGGGAGGAAGAAGGGGGATATTTGACAAGAGGAGATGAGAATATGAGAAGAAAGGATACCAGGATAAGAGAGAGGAGATAACATGTAGGAAGAGAAAACGGGATGCAAAAAGGACACGATTTGAAGAGAGGGACAGGAGAACAGAGAAGAAAAAGAGACTTTCATGCAGATAATTTCATGGCATACAAACGTTTCCCTTTAGCTTTTACCCAACGCCTTGGGAGAGTCTTAATCCTGATCTGGTCATGGGTTTAGATCCGGTCTTTTAACATAGTGCAGCCTAAGTCCTACTTCCACGATGTTTCCAACAAGTTATTTCAATACAATAGTTTCATACATCCCGGTTCCGAGAGATTCCGAGGTTTCAGTGAGTCTGGAAATTTGCCAGCAGATCCATAATGTCACCCAGCGTTGTTATAAAAAAAAAGAAGAAAGGCTTTTCTCACCAAATTGTGCAGCAATATGTTTGTGACGACTTAAGAAGCAAATAGAAATGAGGGGGTCGTTTTGCCCTTTTTTGTTGTAACTGATCTCACCTCCATGATAGGGTTGGAAGCCAGCACCTTCTCCTCCACGTTAGCCTCGCTCGCTGAGCCGCTGACCGTGGCGAAGTACCTCATGGCATACTTGGCCGACACCGTCTTCCCTGCCCCGGACTCGCCGCTCACTATGATAGACTGGTTCCTCAAATCCCTGACAGGCAGATGACAAGAGAGTTCTGAGCATTACAAGGCAAGGAAATAGATAGATAGTATAAATAGAAATAAATAGATAGAATAAAACAATGTATCTATCTATCTATCTATCTATCTAAATAGGCACAGTGGAACAGCTAAAAAGTAACATTTTGGCTGTTACTGGGTAGGTCTACAGTGGTAAAGTATAATCAGTGGAAGACAGTCCTATGTAGATCAACTGGTGAAGTATAGCCATTACACTACCAAGGTTAGGGGTTCGATACCCACTGGATCCAGCCACAGTAGAAAATATAGGTGCCCTACAGTATGTGTAGACATGTTCTCAGTGAAAGTTTCCACTCACTAAATTGTATGATATGGAAATGGAGTGATATGAATGTAAAACAAACATCCTGATTAGTATATTAGATAAAGTGATAAAGTAGAGCGAGAGAGAGTGTGTGTATGTGAGCGACAGAGAGAGAGAGAGAGAGAGAGAGAGAGAGAGAGAGAGAGAGAGAGAGAGAGAGAGAGAGAGAGAGAGAGAGAGAGAGAGAGAGAGAGAGAGAGAGAGAGAAGGGGGAGCAGTCCATGAGCACAGGAGAAGAAAACGCAAGGGGAGGTTAAATGGGAATGCAGTGCAATTACTATGCACAATGATTTGGGGAACAAACCTGCTATATTTCACTTCTAAATTCTCAACGTTAACCCTGAATTCTAGTTCGTTTTAAACTATTGGTTGTAAAATGGGAAACTACATTAAACACCATGATACTGACAAATATGAGGAATATATTTGCGAAAAACTGAGGTAAATACGATCGTATGCCATTAATTTCGCAGCCCTATACGAGATGTCTGCATGGTTATGGCAGCATAACGTGGCTGTCGTTTCGGTTAGGCTCATCATGCACTTCACTGGACATAAAAAGAAGACAGCTGGGTCCTTCACACACTGCAGGGCCACCACAAACAGCAGCTACCAACGCTATACAGCGTGTGTGAGACACAGAGAGAGAGTACAGAAACGTGATGTGGAACCTAATGAGAGAAAGAGAGCAAGAAGACTTTACTTTGCCATTAGATTTCACTGGACGATATGAGCCCAAAAAATATTAAATCTTTCGACGAACGAGCGAATAAGTGAGCGAGTGACAGAGTGAGTATGAGGGGGACAGAGGAAGTTGACAAACTATGTAATATTTACAGCACAAAAATGATACATGTGTATGTTAATGTGTTTGACACGGTCCTCCAAGCAGGAAGCTCCAGCAGAGAGAGATCACAGAGCAGCGGGGGTTAACCATGTGCCATGGAGAGCCATGTGTATGCAGGTTTTCATTCCAACCCGACTCCACACACCGGGTGATTTTCACTGATCCATTCTCCCTCTTTGGTTGAAGGGTTGCTAATCAGTGAAATCCCCTGGTGTGGAGTCCGGCTGGAATGAAAACCTGCATACGCATGGCTCTCCATGGCACATGGTTAGCCAACCCTGTCATAGAGAGATCATACAAGTTGGTTCTGGGGGCGGGGGGGGGGGGGAGCACCAGGAGTCTATTTCTGGTTTACTTCTGACCTACAAACCCTAGGTTTTGGGGGGGGGGGGATAGTTGCCAACAGAGTAATTACTATTACTAGACTTGTTGCTACTCAGGTGACATCTGGACACAAAATCCACAAACACAATGACATACAAGCTTGCTCACTGACATGTGTACACATTTATTTCACTGCGATTGTAAGCTCCACAACCCTCATGCCTTGTAATGCGCACGCACACACACACACACACACACACACACACACACACACACACACCTGGCCATCTGTTTGTAAGCTTCCTCTGCTACTGCGAAGATATGTGGATCCATGTCGCCCATATTCTGACCGCTGTAAGCATTGATGATGTCTGTTCCATAGATGGGCAGGGTCTCGTAGGGGTTGATGGCCACCAGCACAATCCCTACACCACACCACAGGACAGAGAGGGGAGATTTGCTGTTACAAAACCATCACACCTTTTTTTTTTCTTCTTACCGAGCATTACAACTGTGTTATGAATCTGGATGGATGTGAATGAGGTACATAACATATAGGTGAACAAAAATCAGGCGTAGGGGAAATACTACACAATTCCAAAACTTTCTTCATGAAGCCGTCTGGAAAATCGGACCTAAGGAGGCAACACACTCATGACGGAACCGAGCAGATTTGTAAAGACAAATGGCAGCAGTGGTGAACAGCCAAGGGAGTTCTGCCAAGGAAGTCGGCTCGTAGAAACAGTCACGTGACCGGGCACACCATGTAACATGTAGTGTGTGTCCCCTTGGAAAACACTCCACATTTTGAGATGTACATTTCTATCTCTGCTGCCGCTGTTGTTTACAATTCTGCTCCATTGCTTCTAAAGCATGCAGCCTCTTTGGAACAGTCTCCAAAGACATAACTGGATCAGCCACTTTCTACGCAGGCCCACCCTTTTGAAATGACTGTAAATGGGCCGGATCCACCTCCGAAGGAAGATCAATGTGATGACTTTATGAGATTGGTCTGGCTTTCCTTGTTCGTTCTTTTTCTTTTTTCTTCTTTTTTTTTTACACATTGCATTGGCAGGGTAGTTATCTATTAGTTTAGTTTCTATTGGTTTGAGTGAGAAAACCTGGTGTCACATAGTAAATACAATACAATACAATGTTTAATACAATACCCAAACATCCCCTACCACAATCTTAAAATAGACTGTTACTTAAGTAGAAACCAGCCAGAGGACTCAGTAATACCAGATAATACACTTTAAAAACTATAATACATGGAAGGAATGGGCAAATCTCAATGAGATGTCAATGGAGAAAAAGTTCTTTCAAATATTTCATATATTTAAACTCCCCCCCCAAAAAAATACTTCATCTATGAGGTCGCAGCTTCTTTAAGAACAAAAAAAAAAACATTTTGAATAGGATACTTAAAAAAGTGTGTAACTATCCTCTTGGGTGAATGCCTTCCTACCGCAGTAAGTGTAGATGAGCTTTGAGTCAATGAAGCGAACTTTGAGGTTGTGCAGCACGGCTGGTTCATGGAGGTAACTGAGCGCCGTAAGGTCGTTCTCACCCACCAGGATGTCGGGGTTGCGCAGGTAAGGCAGGTTCTTTGTCTTGGGATCCAGCATGTGGTCAATGCTCTGATAATAACAGAACGCAGGTAAGAGAGATTATTAGGGTGCCTCATGGGTCCAGCCCCATTATCGGCAAATTTTCCCTTAACATGTGGGCTTTGCAGTATCAGCTTATATTTACATTGACCAATTTGAGTGCAGCTACTGTTTGATAGCGACTGGCCAAATAAACTTCTTCACTGTTAAAAAAAAAAAAAAAAAAAACGACAACAAAAAAAATCACTGCGAAGAAATTAGGAAAACAGCCCTACATCAGCACCATAAATCATGAAATTCAGAGAGTTACTAAGGTGAACAAATATGAATAATAATGAAACTTGGCAATGAATGCAATTGTATCTGTAATTAGAAAAGCACATGTGAAATATTGTTTATTTTTTAATAGTCATGTTAGTGAAACCTGTGAATTTAATTGACCGGGTGGAGACACAGTATTAAAGTATATGTGACTGGTCAGATGAGCTACATGATACCATGGCACTCAAATGATTTCCACTTGCCTCCATTGGGTTGCTAATATTCTTCTATAAAAAGGTAGCTAGCTTTGGCCTATTTTTAATTGCATGACAAGAAATTTTCAAAATAGCATTTGTCTTCTCAGCGCTTATATTCTTATGGTTGTAGGCTCAGGATCATTCTTTGCCAGACAAACAGTACACTCATTTTAGCACCTGCACAATTTCAATAGTGTTCAATAAAAAAAAAAAAAAAAACTATAAGTTAAATAAATACATGAATACTGTAAAAATAAAATAAGCATACTCACCAAATGATGACAGAGAAACATGGTTACGTGTCAGTGTTTCCCACACATAGACTTTACCCGGGTGGGCTTGCCCGGGTAAATTAACGGCTGCCACCAAAGTATATTTGGTGACCCATTTTAGCACTTTTTATTTTCATTTTCTTTATCCGTCCGAGAGCACAACGCCATCGATTAACAAGTGGACCATCTGCCCTTGCTCTACCCCTCCCGTGCCTGTTTGTTCTGCTATCGTGAGAAGGGTCTACTGACAATCTAGCGCATGATTTGCAGAGAAACACAGACAGAGACGTTTTCTGGCAGACATGGAGGCTATTTTACAAGTGCGGACCGGGTAAAGCAACTCTTTTTCTCCTTGTGAAATTGCGCTGGTAGCTATAAGACTCAAGAGTGTATTCGGCACACGTAACGTGACCGTCGCACAATACGCAGCAAAGTTGTCCTAGCTAAATATAAGAAAGATTATCATTTGTTTTCTCTTCGTGCTATGGCAGGTAGAAAGGCACAGAGCAACTTTAGTTAAGGGTGACTACTAATTTTGCATGCATTTACTCAGCGGGGTAAGTGAATTTTATCTTTCAGCACTTAATGTGTTTTGCATCTAATTTCTGTCTAGTTAATTTAAAGCCACGTGTCTGTTTTGCATCTGTGAGGAACAAACTAGAAGGGACCACCTGGCTGTGAGTATCGATAAATGGACCGGCACCAGAGGCATTCCCATATGCACAGGCGTCGGAGCTCTTCGAAAAACCTAGAAAGATTAAGTGCTCTGACAAACAGTGTCATCTTTGTAAACACTAAAAAGTGTTTTATTTTTATTACTTTGTCTTACTCTTCTCATGTGGGTAGATGGAGGGGAGGGTTGGTGGGTGGGTCTGTGAAATAACATTATGTGAAATTAAAAGATATATTCGATAAATCAAAATATTGTGTTAAAGGCCACAAGTATTTGTTGTTTGTCACATTGTAGTAGACGATTTTTGTGCCAGCAGATAATGCCGGCCCTTTCCGCCGGTTACCACCACAAATATATTTCAGACCTGTGGGAAACAATGTATGTAATCAATGTTAAACAAAAAAGGGGCTTAAAGTCAAACTTTTCTTCCCTAACACAAAGCTAAGTGTAAGGCTCGAGTGCGCTGACAGATCTCCTCTTGATTAGCAATCATAATCCTTCCGTTTATAATCGGCTGCTGAAGTTTTCTTGGTCTTGCAATTACACACCTGATAGTGCAGCACCATTACGCAAAGATAAATCTTTCCGTCTCCAAGTTCTGACCTTTGAAAACATCCCGAACACAATTTTTCACACGCAGTGGGGTTTTTTCTAAACTAACCACTACCAGCTGCTCCAACCCACTAAAAGCATTCATCGCACTGTATATATATGTTGTGTGATGCATCGTGAGAACGACGACTGACCCTGCCACGCTTCTGCTGCCAAATCAGCAGCTAGCATCATCGTTTCTAATCACTCAAGCACAGTTTTTAGTTTCTTTTATTGCCGTTATCACTCGCATGCCTTTACTGTCATGAGCATTCTCCATCCTCATCTTACATCACATCTTTTATAGGAGTAGTTTCCACTCTTTCAGCCAGCTTCTTCCCCCTGAAGCTTCCTGTTGCGGCCCTATTATTTTATGCTTTAGAGCAACAAAGAAGCAGGCACTGCCTCTGACTTGTTACTTTTGTTGTGTCGACATTTTTACAGGTCATATACGTCTTTGAAAGTGTTACAATCCAGTGATAATCTGTCTTTTATAGTTTACAGTAGGCTTAGAAGAGTTCCCTTGCATAGGAAGACTGGGCTATGAAAAGTCTGTCCTGACTCACCAGGCTGGTATAGGGGCTAATCTGATCTCATTTCTGGAGTGCGCTAATGGTAAATCCAATAACCAATAATGAGATGGGGTGTTCATTGCTCTGTGATGCAGCGAGATAAAAAGTGAGCTGAACAGTGTGAGAGCAGCAGACTGCTGCAGCAAGAAAGTGATTGTATTTCAGTCAGTGCAAAGGAAAAAAAGGCCAAGATTCCCTCTCATCCTGCTCCCCATTTCCTCCTGCTCACCGTTCCATCCTCCAGTGTGAGTTGCAATGAGCCATCCCCATTTTTGTAGTCCTTCGTTAGCTCAGCGGACTTCCAAACCTCTTCTGCATCGGGAATCCAAACCCGAGCAAACTGAGAAATGAGAGCGAGAGACATAGAGAGAGAGAGACACACACACACACACACACACACACACACACACACACACACACACACAGAGAAGGGGGACATGGGCACAGGAGAGGAAAATAGGAGGAAAAGAAGGGAAAAGAAGTATGAAACACATAGGTGATTCTTTCAAATCATTTTCTTGACAGCATTTTGTTCACCATTTCATACTTAAGATTATAGTCGAAGGGAATTATATATGCACGCTGGGTCAAATATCAATAATTTATAATTATCATTTACAAAATACTGTCATTGCTGAGATTATAGAGGATTCTACAAGACCAAAACAATTTTTGGACATACATTCTCACTGCTATTTCCAAATTTTCAGAATTCAAATAAATGAAATTCAATCCACTTTCTTTCATCCATATTAATTTAGGAAACCTGAAAAGCAACATCAGCAAAAAGTTTGACGTGTGTGCCGGACATTGGCAAAATACATGGTCAGAAACAGTGACAAGTGGCTACTCCACTGCCTGACTCTATAGGTACACCAGATGTGCAACAGTTCTACAGAGATGAACAATTTATTGTGCACACTCATGAGGCAACATTATGACCACCTGGCTGATATGCTGCTGGTCCTCCGTGTGCTGCCAAAACAGCACCAACCCACTGAGGCATGGACTCTACAAGACCCATCTGGCACAAAAACATTAGCAGCAGATCCTTCAAGTCCAGTAAAATGTGAGGTCGAGCCACAGTGGATCCGACTTGTCAGTCCAGCCCATCCCACAGATACTCAATCAGATTGAGATCTGGAGAATTTGAAGGCCAGGGCAACACCTTGAACACGTGTCATCATGTTCCTCAAACTATTCCTGAGCAATGTGTGCAGTGTGCATTATCCTGCTGAAAGAGGCCACTTCCATCAGGGAATACCATCGCCATGAAGAGGTGTACCTGGTCTGCAACAAAGTTTAGGTAGGTGGCACGTGTCAAACTGACGTCCACATGAATGGCCGGACCAAGGGTTTCCCAGCAGAACATTGCTCACACTTCCTTCACCAACTTGTCTTCCCACAGTGCATCCTGATGCCATCACTTCCCCCAGGTAAACGGTGCACACGTACACAGCCATCCACATGATCTAAAAAAAGGGGACTCACCGGACCAGGTGACCTTCTTTCACTGCTCCAAGGTCCAGTTCCGGTGCTCGCATGCCCATTGTAGGCACTTTCAACGGTGGACAGGGGTCCTGACTGGTCTGCAGCTACGCAGTCCCATACACAGCAGGGTGTGATACACTGTGTGTTGTGACACATTTCTCCTGTAACCATCATTAACATTTTCTGTAACCTGTACCGAAGTAGACCTTCTGTCAGTTCAGACCAGACGGGATAGCCTCCATTGCCCTCGCTCATCAATGAGCCTTGGGTGCCCAACACCCTGTCGCTGGTTTGTAGTTTGTTCCTCCTTGGACCACTGTCAGCAGGTACTCACCACTGCTGACTAGGAGCACCCCACAGGCCTTGCCGTTTCACAGATGCTCTGACACAGTCATCTGGCCATAACAATTTGGCCCTTGTCAAAGTCACTCAGGTCTTTACTCATAACCATTTCTGCCACATCCAACACATTAAATATGAGAACTGATTGTTCGCTTACCTTCTAATCTACCCAGACCTTGACATGTGCCCTTGCTTGGAGATGATCAACGTTATTCCGTTCACCTGCGAGTGGTCATAATGTTTTCACTCATCAGTGTATAATTGTGCTCTCAGTCCAATTAAGAATACTGGCAAGAAAGGTATACATCTTATTCATCAAGTGAATCACATCACCTGATGTGATGACAATTTACATCATCTTATGTATACGGTTTGTATCTTAATGTCCATCAACTATTTTTCTATTAATGTATGAAGCTTTCCCTTTGTATTTTAAGTGTGTATGCATTTACTTCAGAGAAAAGACACTAAAAGGCATTACAATGTAAATTGCATTGCAAAAAACAAATACAAAAAAAGTTATTAAAACCAAATATGATGCAGCTCACCAGTATTTCAGAATAAACAGACTTCAAAGAACTGTCTAAGGTTCTTCACTAAACAACCAAAGGGGAGCTTTTGAACCCCATAGTAAAGGATTCATGAGCTGTACTGGTGCATCCATCCATCCATCCATCCATCCATCCATCCGCTTATCCTGCTCTCAGTCTCAGGGTGGCAGGGATGCTGGAGCCTATTCCAGCAGTCATTGGGCGGCAGGCGGGGAGACACCCTGGACAAGCCACCAGGCCATCACAGGGCTCACACACACACACACACACTTAGGGACAATTTAGTATGGCCAATTCACCTGCCCTACATGTCTTTGGACTGTGGGAGGAAACCGGAGCCCCCGGAGGAAACCCATGCAGACACGGGGAGAACATGCAAACGCCACACAGAGGACGACCCGGGACAACCCCCAAGTTTGGACTCCCCCGGGCCTCAAATCCAGGAGTTTCTTGCTGTGAGGCGACCGCGCTAACCACTGCGCCACAATCGTGTTAACAATTTGCTTCTTCTTTTTTTTTAATGCTATTTGAAAAATAATCAGCACAGCGTTACATCCATGTTGTTGGGAAGGTCTTCTCTGTTTGGGATGCTTTTCCTTTTCCTGTGAGCCCCGAGCGGGCTCTCGTTCTTGGTTTCAAACGGCCGGCCTCCGTGGTCGCAACCCGCTTCCGGGACAGTGGCAGTTGGGGAGTTTGAAACGCAAGACATTTTTCTTTAAAGTTTTTAATACCTATACACACATTCTCTCTCTCAATTATAAATACTGTACTGTGCTTGGATTTATTATTATTACTGTGTGGAAGTTGGGAGAAAACGGAGACGACCTTTTTTTTTTTTAAACCTCTTTGACCCCCGCCCCACAACACGGCGCTGCGTCACCATGGCCGCACCCTGAGCCCTTAGCATGTCAATGTCATACAAACAGCAAGCCGTGCTGAATTATGTCCATAAGTCCACTACAACTGCATCATTATATTTATGATCTTTTAGGTAAAATATATACTATATACTAAGACAAACATTTGACTAACTGACGCTAGATGTGAACTGTACGTAACTGTTCCGACTTGCATACAAATTCGATGTAAGAACAGACTCAAAAATGGAGTTCGTTCGTCATCCAGGGACTACCTGTATATGGGACTACCTGTTTACAGAAAAATAAGAATACAGTCACGTGAGAGGATGTGAGAGTCAGTTTCGCTTGGTTTCGTCTTACAAAGAGGTAAAAACTGAACGGTGGCTTTGCGGTTAACCGAGTAGTAGGACTCAGTGCCCTGATTTAAGACCTTGCTTTAAAAGATGACATCTCTTCCCCCCATGCACCGCCACTGCTCCCTGCTAGGAAAACATACAGGGCCCAGCAGCTCAGTGACTGACTGATTCTCTTGTTACATTTCAAACGTTCGCGTAGGATTTAATTGATAGTCGGATACAAACATAGCTACACTCTACCAGAGGATCATTGGGTTTAGATCCTCACAGTCACCCAACCGTTGCATAAAAAAAATTGCCAAAAAAAATAAATGGGTCAGGAGAATCAAAACCTCAAAATAACGAGACTGTGACTTGTGGTTATAACTCAGTAGGGTTCACGAAACAATTCAGAAGGCAGCTGCATTCCAACGCATACGACCGAGCGGTTCCGGCTGTCACGGCTGCTTGGTCGGAGGCCATCAGCTGACTAGAGACATGTGAAAAAACAGTGACTAAAGTTGCCAGTCACATGGCTAAGGAATCACATCAAGACATAGATGAGTAGGAACACCAACACACACACACACACACACACACACACACACACACACACACACACACACACACACACACACACAGTGACCTTACAGTCAAGAGTTCACCAAATATTGGCCGTGAGTGCAGTATAGAACAGAAATGTGAACTTTGCAGCCCACTGCCAGTTGCTTCCCTAGGAGGCCGGATTTGCCTAGCGGTGGTTAAAGAGACTGAGTGCTCCGATGGGTACGTTAAGCGGTCTCTCTCCTCAGAACCACTAACCAGAAGCTTTGACATAATTGGGCTAAATGGACATACAGGCGTGTATTACATCAGGCTGCTTGGTTCTACATCTTCCCTACTGGTTGGGTCTTCACTTCAGAAACCTTCAAAAAGCAGTGCTACAGATGTGAGTCTGCTGATCACAAAAATGTTAGTCGTTGTCAAAGGTTAAATACAAGATATTGTTGATATCTGATGAGCTGTTTAAGCAGTGAAAGGACAGCCCTGTGCTCCAGACAAACTAGACCTCGTGTCCAGTGTACAGCAATTAAGCGATGTGAATCAGAGAGTACTCTCCCTTTCTGTGCTGTTGTCTTATGTATTAGAACATAACTAGCCCTCACCTAGTCCTCATGGAGTCCCGATAGAAGAAAAATAAAACCTCATGCACACACAGGTTTTTACTTTGCTGTCATTTCTACCAAAGTAAAGCCAACATGCGGGATCTATATGAAGTGAGATATACCCTTGTGGGGAAGGGATCATATTTTTTGGGGCCCGTTTGCAGCCACAAGACCTTGACACTTGAGTCATCGAGCCTGCTCTGATTTCCCCTCTACCCTGCATATTCAAGAGGAAAATGTGAGACCATCTGTCCCAACAACTACAGCTTTGCCAAAATTCGATACACAACATGACAATGATCCCATGCACACACAGAACACAAGCCTGAATCTGTGACTGAATTGCTTTAAAATAAAAAAGAAACAAGAGAATCAGGCTTTTGAAAGGACCAGGTCAAATTAAGTGCTCAAACCAACAGCGAATTGTTTACCAAATACCTTCAAACATTGTTGGGGTACAGCTATTTTGCTAGCGATGCCATTGGTCCCCCCTTTTATGCTTTTATGCTCATCGGCCGAAAAGGTAAAAACATATACACACTGACATGGAGAACAAAAATCATAAAAAAGAAACTCTGAATCAGTTGACTGTTAAATCTCAAAATTTGTAAAATAGTCTAAAATATACAAATAGGATGTGTTTACCCAAAAAAAAGCATGATTTGATTTCCCCTCGGCTTAGTGCACCCTCCCGTTGTAATTACAGCGCCAATACATTCGACATAGAAAATGTGACATGGGTTAAATTATGTCATCTCATCTCCATGTAAAAATGCTCAACTTCATCAGATTATACCATCACGCTGCTAGGATTAAGTCGGTTAAATAGAAAGATTCCCCTAGTTCCAGGGTGGGATATATTTAACTTGTCAGGTGCTCTTTTCCAGCCTACTTTATACCCACATTTGTGGAATACTGACATGAAGTAACTCATCGACTCCTTCGTAGCCTCTACGTGCCTAAACTTAGCCTATATGACCTACCCTCTGCAGCGGCCCTGTTCAGATAGCCATGGCTGACAGCCTCTCGAGGCTTTCTATTGTTTTCAAGGACATTTACACCACCCAAACTTTGCAATAGGCTAAATTACTCACTCACACACACGGTTTCTAAGGAACACCCCAATGGCAAATCTGTGTAGACTGCGAAGCTGAAATTGCCTGTTCATTTCACGTGACCCAACTTTCAGGTGGCATTGGCTGGACAGGGTGAATCAGAAGCCACACACACACACACACACACACACACACACATTATTTCTCAAATGCTTGTGGCAATCTAGTTTCTACATGAACGGGGATTTTGCCTTTTTTTACATTAAGTTGTAAACACCTGTCGAGTTAAATATTACTTCTAATCGATGAAGCAAATAAGAAGCCATTATCGTGCTTTGCGTTGACACACATCTCGAAGGCAGAACGCAATAAACACTCCCAATAACAATGTGTCTGTGAATGTTCTCATTCATCCAGGTCATGGTTATCCAAAGGAGTTGAATCAAGTGCAACTGGACTTGGTGTATATATATATATATATATATATATATATATATATATATATATATATATATATATATATATATATACATACACCAAGTCCAGTTGCACTTGATTCAACTCCTTTGGATCCCAACAACAACTTCAGGGAACATTCGGTGGAAAAGACATGACGTCACCGTTGCATAAACTGCTGATGTCACTGAGGCCCAGAGAAAGGCAGCATTGTAAAAAAGGACACAGCAGAGGAGAAGCTGGCCATTCTGGTCTGCTACATTATGACAGATCATCCGAACCAGAACATCACAGTCACGAGGGGTAATCTTGAGGATGAGTAAGAAGGCAAGAGAATAACTATGGGTACGGATATGACTTAACTCGGTTACACCCAATTTATCAGCATGCTCTGGAAGAGGGGATAAAGAATCAAACGAGGACACACACCGTCATGAATGCAGAGCGCAGCTGTTAATGGAGGCTACGCAAGTAGCGACTTGGTGAATGTGTTCGGTAGACGGCACACACAGGAGACCTGTTCATACCTGCACCCCCCCCCCCCCAGCCTCACTGAACACATTTCAGCTTCAGCCCTGCTATCAAGCTTTTCCATGCACATCAACGAGCAACGCAATTACTCTGACATTAGAAACGGTCACGTAAACTGCTTCACCCGGTTGTCATTTACAGAGTAAGCTCGAAATTATGGTAAGCGCAACCTGATTTTATAAATATAAACATTTTAATCGATTATACTCACTCTATGCTATGACGGTGTCAGCGATCCAAACAGTAAATAAGTGACATTTTCAACTTCACAAGTAAAGAAAAGTCGAGACATAACTGAGGAAAGGCGGATGCTTAGTCTGATAGTTTTCTTAATTGGATCATGTCATGTTTGGGGAAAAAAAAGGTTAATAGAATTGGCGAGATTCCAGGGGCCAAATGTATAAAACCCTGTGTATATTTAGGTGTAGAAATCTGTGTGCACACGAAACAGGAAACATGTATACAGTCTTTTCGTCAGACTCATAAAATCCCGCGTACGTCTGTTCCAGCGTGTTTTTTCCTCATACATCTCAATCAGCACGAAACGCGCGCACGTGCGCGAGCCTTGACCACGCCCGTAATTTACTATAAATGGCTTCCGACACGCCCCTTATTGCCGGTTTGCATATAAAGGGCCAGCGTCTAATTTAGTTTTGAGGAGAAATGGCAGAAGCATTTGGGAAGCAACTGAAGAAAAGGCGCAATTTTACCGACTGTGAACTCGAAATAACGTTTGACCAAACTGACAGAACAAAACGCGTATCATTTGGAAGCCTAAGCTCTGGCATTAGCACCAAAATTAAACAAATTGAATGGCAGCCAGGAAGCGAACCCGGGTCGCCGGCACCACGGGCAACTGCGCTAACCGGTCAACTAAAGGGTCTGACCCGTTAGCCAAGGGCTAGCGAGTCTAGTCATCCGCTGTCGTTACACTACCCCCTTCCTTCGGGAAGCGCGTCCCCGCACTTCAGCATATCAGCTCCCCTCATGCCTCTGGGCGCATGCGCTTCCGGTGGCCTCACGGTCTCACCATCCCACTTCTGACAATTTGCAGATATTCAGCTCTGATAGGCCTTTTGCCCAAAGATGAGACCAGTTACGGAGCTGAGATTAACCACTTCTACAACTGGTGTTCCGATAACTCATTGGTTTTTAACACAAAGAAAACTAAAGAAATTATAATTGACTTCAGTAGAAACTCCACTCGTGAAAGTGTACAGGAGTACAAGTACCTGGGCAGTATTATTGATAGCAAACTGACATGGAATGCTAACATCAATGCTAGGTTTACGATGGCTCGACAATGTCTCTACTTTTTTTTTTTTTATAATTTATTTCTGATTTTTCCCTTTTTTTCTCCCAATTTAGTGGCCTATTGATCCCTATTTTAATTCAAACACCCACCCTCGTATTGCATGCGTTCGCCAACTGCATCTCTCCGGCCGGCAGTCTCGAAGGAGACGCCTCCCCACTTTCGTGACAAGGCGAATCCAAGCCGAACCACTGTTTTTCCCGACACACACAGAGACGCATTCACATGACGAATACAAGCCGACTCCGCCCCCCTCCCGAAGACAGCGTTGCCAATGATTGCTGCTTCATCGAGTCCGGCCATAGTCGGATCTGACGAGACCGGGGCGCGAACCCCAGTCTCCAGTGGGCAACTGCATCGACACCAAGCCGATGCTTAGACCGCTACGCCACCGCGGACCTATGTCTCTACTTTTTAAGGAAACTTCGAAGTTTTAATGTGGACAGAAATATGCTGACATTGTTTTCCAAGACCATAATTCAGAGCACACTGACTTTTTGTATTCAGCATTTGGAGGGAGCATTGTCTATACAAAACAAGAACAAACTGGACAGGGTTGTTAAACTGGGTGGCAAGATAACTGGAGAACCAATGTGTAGTATTACGTACATGACAGACCAGTACACTATGAATTTAGCTCACAAGATCATAGCAGATCCACTGCACCATATATGGTCTGAATATGCACGTTTACCTTCAGGGCAAAAGTATAGCATGCCCATGATGCAGACTAAGAGAGGCATCACATCCTTCGTCCCACACAGCATTCAGCTACTTAAGAAGCTCTGATCACATGGTCTGAATTTGGCCCTTTTTGAACTTACACTGTGATGTCCTTTATCGATTTTCACAATGATGTTTTTTTAATGATGTTTTTAAAATGCTTATGCTTGTTATATGCGGTTATGTATGGTTGTTAATATTTTGTGATATCATTTTATGCTCTTTGTGCAAAGCAAATTAATAAAGGTTTCATTCATTCACTCACCTCGGGACGCCGTCATCGTTTCATATGGCTGAACTTGGAAACGTCAAATACATAGTTTACAGTTTTACCATCACCAAAGAACTAGCAGCGGCTAGCAAAAAGCTAACAAGTCTCAAAGGAAACATGTTACATGGAGAAAGCTTTAATTTGACTGTTGGTTGAGTAAAAGAAATACATAACCTATATACTGACTCCCGCTCGCTGTCACAGTCCCAGGATAAATAGTCGGCACAGCATCAGACTTCAAAACTAATTTCTTGTGAAAACCCAGTGACTTTTGCATTAGGTTATGGAAACACCCCCCACTGAAATGAGCGCTACAGATTAGCAGTCCCTCCAGGTTTATAGGCATGTGAGATTGATGTTTGTAAATAAATTCCAACCATTTCTGCAGTATAGTGGGCTTTTTTAGTAGATAGTGGAAGGAAGCTCCATGGGCCGGTTTACATCGAAAAACTGCACACTATACCATGTATGCTGTCAAAACTTTCATTATGCTAATGCAAACTTGCTCTCAAGTCTGCCCTGTCCAGGAGGTTTCAGGTTTCATTTCCCGCCCTGCATTTGCATATTAGATAGCGATTGGCTTTCAGATTTGTGACATACCAAATCTTGCTTGCCCGGGGTACGTTTGAATCTTAGATTTTAGAGAAGTGCGCAGACAGCTCCTCCTCCAGTTGAGGACTGTAAAAAACACCACTCTAGTGACAAACTTTGCACAGATACAAGTCTGTATAGTCAAGGCCAGACATTTTAGGGGACACAAACATAAGAAAAACACATTTTTGAGTGGAGGGGTACTTTAATAGCTCAGCATTAAAAAAAAAAAAAAAGAAAAGCAACATCACAGCTGTCTGTAAATGGTTTTCTTTTTTTAACTCAAAAATAAAGTAGCAAACTATAAAATTATAGGTTACAAAGATTGTTACAAACACTTACCAAAAATAAAGGACGCTCCAAAGAGTAACGTGAACTTGTTTTTGTTCTCTCTAACGATTTCTTTTTTTAAGTTAAGTGCCTTATCATATTAGCTGTATGAAAGTAGCTCACTTACTACTGCCATGCAAAACACCGGCATTGCAGACATTACAAGTGATTATTGGGCTGCATTCAGTTTCCAATTTAAAGACGCTGATGACATTTTAGCTGCTTGTTGTTGACACATGCCTCACTGCTGCAAGTTGTGAATAGTGTCAGTTTACGACATCCAGACAAACCACAATGGGGCATTTATAACACCTATGACAACTGGCACAGAACGAGCACAAGGGGGTAAAATAAACAAAGGATCCAGATTTGCTTGGGCTTAATATAGCCGAGGTAGCACAGTGGCGCAGTGGTTAGCGCGGTCGCCACACAGCAAGAAGGTCCTAGGTTCGAGCCCCGGGGTAGTCCAATCTTGGTGGGTCATCCCGAGTCATCCTCTGTGTGGAGTTTGCATGTTCTCCCCGTGTCTGCGTGGGTTTCCTCCGGGGGCTTCGGTTTCCTCCCACAGTCCAAAGACATGTAAGTCAAGTGAATCAGCCGTACTAAAATTGTCCCTAGGTATGAATGAGTGTGTGTGTGTGTGTGTGTGTCGGCCTTGTGATGGTCTGGCAGCCTGTCCAGGGTGTCTCCCCACCTGCTGCCCAGTGACTGCTGGAATAAACTCCAGCATCCCCACGACCCTGAGAGCAGGATAAGCAGTTCAGATAATGGATGGATTGGATAACATAGCCGATACTGATCACTCAAAAGTGGCTTTGATTAGCTCTGATACTGAGCTTTTGGATCAAATTGGGACATCCATATTAATAAATGAAATAATAATAATAATAGGCAGAACAAACACAACCACAATCAGACACCAAAGAAGGTTAAATCAGTTCATCTGGATACAATGTTTATTGACAGAAACGTTTCATCACTCATCTAAGGGCCCAGACACACCAAACCGATTAGCGGCGATGAAGGCCGACTGTTGCGTCGCCTCACGTCGCCTGCCATCTGGGCCAAAAAGTAGCATTTCAACACACAGCAAAGACTACAGCCAACACACAACTAGCATGTACGTTCTGCACCGATTCGCTAAGCTGAACAGCCAATCAGAGTGATCTCTCTCACCGACAGACTCCACCGATTCAACATGCTGAATCAGCCAAAAAGCTGCCAACAGGAGTCCGACTAGTGCCGATGGTCCGGGACACACTGCAAAAACTAGGGTCACAGGCATTCACCGACAGCCTGACATTGGCCGACAGCCATCGAGCTGGTGTCAGGGCCCTAAGTGACATCTTCGATCTAAACTGACTGCAGGTATCCCCACCCTTATACACAATACAGTGGCATAACGACTGAAACCAGCGACCAGTTTCATATGCAAATATGAAATGGGCGTGGCCATTAACTAGAGTTACAATGGCCATGTGTACTATTCACAAAGGATTTGGGAATGTTTGCAATCACAGCATTGTAAAATGGTGACAGATGTACTCTTAAGCCCCCCCCCCCCCCGGGTTCAGGGATGGTTGTTCCCTCTTTACACAGATGGCCTCTCACAATCAGACAGTGACAACGGCGAGTATCAGAAGAGCCCACAACGCAGCACAGAACCATTATTGGAAGAAGAATCAATCACATTAACCCTTTAATCCTAATATTGTTTTTAACCATTAATTTCATAATCCAGTTATTGGTTTCCATGTAAAACAGTCAGCATCAGCACTCTGTATAATTCAGGTAAATAGGACTAAGGAGGTAGGTTGTAACTTCATTGATAATTTGGCTAATACGTGGGTAAACTCTACATATTAAGAAATAAAAGGTGGTTATACCATGTAGCTACCTTCAATTATGCCATTTGATTTGTTTTCTCTCTCTCTCTCTCTCTCTCTCTCTCTCTCTCTCTCTCTCTCTCTCTCTCTCTCTCTCTCACCATTTCCATCTATATCTATATTTCGGTTTCCCTTTTCACCTATTTTGTCCCTGGAGGAGAGTGTCCCAGAACCCAGGCGCCTAGCAACAGGGAGAGGGGGGATAGAGAGATAGATAGGAAAAAGGAGGGAGAGGACGGGGATTAAAAATAGCAGCAGCAAGTGCTCAGCAGCATCACACCTCTCACTGAGGCATCGCTGCACTGCTGGGCACACTTCCTGATCCCAAATGATCACTCTCACACACACACACACACACACACACTGGTTTCAGTCACTTTACAGGGCAAAAAAAAGAAAGAAAATGAATTAGCAGCGCTGAACATTTTTGTCAACATTGCTTTATTTCCTCAAGCTCTACAGAGAGAGAAATGGGGGAAGAGAGAGAGGGAGCGAGAGAGAGAGAGATCTAGCTCTCTAGACTAGAGCACAGGGCAGAGAGAGAAAAACTGATAAAGTGAAGCTGCAGTTGGATTGAGGCACGTTTATAGACCAGAAAATCCTCCTGGGATCGCAGAACAGAGGAGGGATGAAGGGTGTTACTCAACCACTGGGCATGGGCGCGCACGCACACACACACACACACACACACACACACACACACACACACACACACACACACACACACACACACACACGGCCAGGCTCTTTTTAGGGCCTACATTTCCATGCAGGGATGCAGGCTGGGTGAAAGAGTGGTTGGAATCTGGAGAGGAAATGTGATTAGTCAGAGAGAGCTGCTGTGTCTGCCACATGATTTGATGGCAGGATGGATGTATGGATAGATGGATGAATAGACAGAGAAAACAAATGTCCGAACCAATCCCATGACACTGCAAAACACACGGCTCCACAGGTCTACACATCTAGCCGTCCACATATACAGGCACATTTGCGGTGCGTGTGAATTGTGAACATGCAACATGTGCATACACACCCCCACGTGCACTCATTCTACTGCTTGTGACCTGTGCTCGGTGGTCCACGAATCCAAACCACAGTTAAAGTGACTGACAAACAAGCTGTCAATGTCAGTCGTGTTTTTGACCCCCCTAGGAAGAGCATTTGAGGAGGGATCCCTCTACCAGAACAGACAGGCCTGCAATACGTGCTGAGTGGGCAAGGTATACAATGTGGGAACAGTTTTAGAAAAATAAAAATCAAATCAGTGCTGGTATTAATACTGACATCCATCCATCCATCCATTATCCAAGCTGCTTATCTGAATTAGGGTCGCGGGATGCTGAAGCCTATCCCAGCAGCCATTGGGCGGCAGGCGAGGAGACACTCTGGACAGGCCGCCAGTCCATCACAGGGCTGACACACATATTCGCACCTAGGGACAATTTAGTACGGCCGATTCACCTGACCTACATGTCTTTGGACTGTGGGAGGAAACCCACGCAGACATGGGGAGAACATGCAAACTCCACACAGAGGACGACCTGGGATGACCCCCACGGTCGGACAACCCCGGGGTTTGAACCCAGGACCTTCTCGCTGTGAAACGACCGCACTAACCACCGCGCCACCGTGCTGCCTAATATTGACATTTCTTACTAAATTTATAAAAATCGGCATTTCAAGGGTTGAAAATGGCTCAATACGCCATCTACTGTTTTAAATCAGCCCTGAACCTTGCAAGGCCAATGCTGACGTAGAGTCAACCGGTTGAGACTTATCTACGTCATGATAACGCCCTCTAATCAGAGGTGGGCAAGTCACCTCTCCTTTCCATCTGTGGCGCATTTGCGTCGCGGCGGTCGGGACGTCTTCACAGGGACGCCGTGCCGGAAGGAAAGCCAGTGGAGGGGACCACAGTGGTGCGCAGCGGCGACTCTGGACGTGTGCAAAGCTCTTCTCGCAGATCTCCCCAGCTACTACTACCTCACAAATCCACCTCCCCTCCCCGCCCCCTTATAAGCCCCTCCCCACCTCCCTCTCAGCCCCTCCCTGCCTCCCTCTTAGCCCCTTGCACCCTTTTTATCAAAATTATGAAGTTAGTGGAGTTAGGCTCAGACCTGGGGGAGAAGTTACGCTTTAATGATAAAGAAATAATTCCAAAGAGAAGTGGACCCTGTGGCATCAATGCATGCAGAAAACATGAAGCACCTTCCCCAAATGTCACCACAGAGCAGCATCGTCGCATACATGATTCATGAAGAAAATTTTTCGCTTTTGGTCTTCATGTGTGCATATCTTATATTGTGTTTGCTGTGTTTGTCTGTGTCTGTCTTGCATTGTTTGGTGAAGCCACAGCCCTCATTTCATTTGTAACATGTGCCTGCACATTGTTTTTAATGACAATAAAATTGAATTGAATTGAATTGAAAAGGCAAAAAAAATTTTTTTTTAAAAAGGTCAGGATCAAATGAAAATCAAGGGGTTGCTCATACGGTATCATGTTAATATTAGGGTAGACTGCCTCTATTAATCAGTCACCTGAGTAATTTTCTGTTGTATTTACTTTAGATTCTATGATGCACTAATCAAATACTCTGATGACAGTCATTGTGGATACCACTAACGCTGAAAGGCAGCTACAAGCTGAGATGGACACATTGTCGGAGTGGTGTACAGGAGGGCGTCTGGGTAGTGTAGTGGTCTATTCCATTGCTTATCAACACAGGGATTGCTGGTTCGAATCCCCGTGTTACCTCCGGCTTGGTTGGGCATACCCACAGACACAATTGGTCGTGTGTTCAGGTGGGAAGCCGGATTTGGGTATGTGTCCTGGTCGCTGCACTAGCGCCTCCTCTGGTCAGTAAGGGCGCCTGTTCAGGGGGGAAGGGGAACTGGTGGGAATAGCGTGATCCTCCCACGTGTTTTGTCCGCTTGGTGAAACTCCTCACTGTCAGGTGAAAAGAAGCGGCTGGCAACTCCACATGTATCAGAGGAGGCATGTGGTAGTCTGCAGCAGTGACCAGGTCAGCTCAGAAGAGTGGGGTAATTGGCCAAGTGCAATGGGTGGAAAGGGGGGGGGTGTAGAGTGAATTTCTTTGACCTCAACACCTCTAAGACAAAGCAGCTTGTCATTGATTTTCATCATGGACAGGTCACCGTCCCTACACTGGTGGTCAATGGCCTGGCCATAGAGAGAGTGAAGACACCTACAAATACCTCAGCACCACAACTGACCACAAGCTCACCATCAAACCTAATAGTGAAATCATCATCTCCAAATGTCAGCAACGCCTCTTCTTTCTGAGGATACTCCGTAAACTCCAGGTACACTGATCAGTTCTACTAGCTTTCTACTGGTGCTTCATTGAATCCATCGTCACCTTCAACATAACAGCCTACTTTGGTGCTTTGAGTAACATCAACCTTAATCCTCTCATCAAACTCATCAGAATGAACAGCAAAATCATTGGACAGGACCTAGAACCACCAAGCAGCATCTACAGCAGATGGTCCAAAAGGAAAGGACTACAAATAGCCTGGGACACCACACACTTACTACACAACCAATATGGTCACCTACCTTCAGGCTGCAGATACAGGTCACTTCCTTTCAAGACCAAGTGGGTCGTGTCAAGCTTTGTGCCTACTTCCATTAGACTTATTAACGCCTGAACTGTCTCAGGGCTTGACCTCATTTATTTAGTCATTACTATTTATCTATGGACATTTTTAAGCATACCTGACATATTAGTGGACATCCTAAATTGTTTTTTAAGTTGAAGTTGTATGTTGTCTGTCCGGCTATGTGTTGTGTATGCACTGATGCTTTTACACAAATGAAGTTCCTAACAGATAACCATTTTGACGGTGACTAAGATGGGGCAAAATTCTTGTGTTTCTGCTCACCAGTTTAAAAAAAAAACCATAGTCTGGTCCTTTTGTCCTTTTTTTCTCTATAAATGAGATCAGGCTGAGAAAAAATGAAAGTTAAGCATGATAATCGCGCCCAGCTAACCTAAAGGCGAGAACCTACTTTTCCTCGTAGAAGAGCATCTGGCAGTAGACCAGTGCAAGGTGCAGGGCTTGACTCTGGAGGTATAAGGCTGGCCTGACAGTAATCCTGGTTTGAGTGGCAAAGGATCAAGACTGGATTAGACTAACTCTGGATTTAAAGCATGATAATCTTATTCCAGCCAACTACTACCCCAACATTTCATTACACACATATGGTAACAGGATACATACAATGATAGCTCTTACTCCTACAGAGAGAAACAGAAATAAACACAAAATCTATTGCATTAAATCTCTGACTTTGGTATTTGCTTCCAGTTCTATGCAAGGAAGCTGCCATCATACTGGCAAGGCAGCTGTGCTGCAAAACAGCATTGTAGAAAGAAAGAAGAAAGCCACTTTATTTTGTCATTGCACAGTTGTTCAGTTACAAGGAATTTGTTTTCTGCATTTAACCCATCCTATTGTATAGGAGCAGTGGGCAGCTGCAGCGCCCAGGGACCAATTCCGGCTCTTCTTTCCATTGCCTTGCTCAGGGGCACACACGGAGTATTAACCCTAACATGCATGTCTTTTTGATGGTGGGAGGAAACCAGAGCACCTGGAGGAAACCCACGCAGACACGGGAGAACAAGGACCTGGGACGCCCTGGGGTTCAAACCCAGGACCTTCTTGCTGTGAGGCAACAGCGCTAACCACTGAGTCACCGTGCAGCCCTGATTGATTTCCTGTTTCTATTTCTGGCTATTGCAATTACAAAGAGGAATAATTTAATTAACTATGGTTTGACTGCAAATTTTCCATACAGAAAATCACTGTTCAAAACCTGAAACAGAATGTTTCTTTGTGTCGATAGGTCACAGCTACCACACCCCACCCCACCCTGTAGCTGCCGCCATCATTTCAGACCTGTGGGAAACACTCTCATAATAGTGACCAGCGACCACTAATGTTACGACAACTACTACTATATCTGCTACTGATTTTTACAAAGTCTACTACAAGAATCATTACCATTGCTACTACAATACAACAAGACAACTTCCATTGCAGAACATAATAACTGCCGCAACAACTAATGATAGTACTCCCAACTGTCAACTTGAAGAAGTGTTGAGATATAGGATATGTTATCTACAGAGTCTACAAGTTGTGGGCCGAAGAGGAAGGGAAGGGATTTAACATTTTATAAGAAACGGTTTAAAGTTAGTGGCCCTTGTCGGCCTGATCAATATAATGCTGTAAAGCCAAGGATTTTCAACTTTTCTGCCTAGGACACAGCTGGGGGGGGGGGGGGGACCTTAAAAACTTTAATAAGAATATCTACTAATTATGAATGTGGGAACTTATATTCATCTTGATTCTGGGTGTTGTACCATAGAAAGATTACAGGCCGTGGAGAAACACTTGGAATTAAAAGAAGATCGTGCAAAGAAACTGTGTACGACATTTTGTCTGCAATGAATGAATGAAAGATAAAAGAAAAAGGCAAACATATGATCCAGAGTTTTGTGAAAACATGCCCTACACATATCATTGCATGACAGCTTGTAATCTAGACATCACATAAAATGACAAGGAAAGTTTGTTTTTTGTTCAATGTCTTACTTTCATTGTTTGGATTTACTATTCTGTCCAGAACCTCCGTATGAGTCCATTCGTCCTTTATTAAAGTCAAGGTAAATCTGAGTACGCCTTCCTAATTTCTGCTGTAATGCACTTGGCGTCACAGTTCATTCTGACTACCCTGAAGGTCTTGTGGTTTGCAGATGACAAAAAAGGTGACATTGGGCGGGGCGGGGCAGGGCGGGGTGAGTGGGGGTAGGAAAAGGAGAAAATGCAAGGTCCAACTCCTCGGGGTGGGACAGCTATCACTAATGTTTACAAATCAGCACACCAGGTCAACGGCAGATTAAAGCGACTTAACCCTGATAAGACTGAGGTTTGAGCTTTCACTGTTGGGCCCTCTGGCCTGCGGTGACTCTGCTGGATCCTCTGAGGTTTGCCCTTGCAGGATCCCAGCCTAGGGGCTAGCCTGCCTGATCGTAAAAGTTAATACATTTGTGGATTCACCATATGGTTGAGATACACAAAAAGAGAGACAAGAGACATGCTGCTTGGATCAACAAATATATATATATATATTAAAAAAACAGGTGTTCCTACATAGGGTCAGGTAACTGATGTATATATCAAGCCAAAAACCTGGGAGATGTAGTCTCCAGAAAATAATCAAGGGCCTCTGTTTTCCAAAAAGGAAGGTAAAAAGACTTCATTCTACAATGACTATATAATCTAAAAATACGGACTTTTTTTGTTGTTGTTGATTCCCCCCCCCTTTTTTTCTCCCCAATTATACCTGGCCAATTACCCCACTCTGAGCCATCCCAGTTGCTGCTCCACCCACTCTGCCGAGCCAGGGAGGGCTGCAGAATACCACATGCCTCCTCTAATACATGTGGCCAGCCGCTTCTTTTCACCTGACAGTGAGGAGTTTCTCCAGGGGGACGTAGCGCGTGGGAGGATCACGATACTCCTCCCAGTTCCCCCTTGACCCCGAACAGGCGCCCTGACCGACCAGAGGAGGTGCTAGTGCAGTGACCAGGACACATACTCACATCCGGCTTCCCACCTGCAGACACAGCCAATTGTGTCTGTAGGGACGCCCGACCAAGCCGGAGGTAACACGGGGATTCGAACTGGCGATCTCTGTGTTGGTAGGCAACGGAATTTGGCAACGGGACTGTTTATTCATATTCTCAACATCTTACGCAAAACACAATATTGGTGATTATATTTTACTAATTAATTGGTCTTAAGAGCTACAAATTTAAGTGAAGAAATAGCATTTTCAAATAGCATCTTGTATTTCAAACAAACAGAGGCCTGTGGCATAGAAAAGCCCTAATTGGCTGTGCTGCAGAAAAGTATCTTGTGAACGAGGGAGCAGTATCATTTCACATTGATAGGCGAGTCCCACGGGTTTGGGCAGAAGGGTATTTAAGAGAGATTAGTTCATAAGAAATGGAGCCTAGACTGACTAGCTTACTGCATTACCATCAATGTATGTGTGTGTGTGTGTGTGTGTGCGTGCGTGCGTGCGTGCGTGCGTGCATGTCCACACATGATGTTTTTACCCATATATTCTCAGTAAAGCATTCAATGAAGTCCCAGACTCCAGAATCCTCATCACATGATACCACTCGTGAGAATCTGCTGTTTTTCTCCCTAGCAGAGCAGACGCTACGTGATAGCAGGAATTCAGGCATTCACTGCTTGGCTGGGACTTTTTCTTGGGAAAAATGGACCTGCGGCTCCTACTACACCTGCTTTTCTGTTGCTAAACTAGTTGCACGGCACAACCGGCGTGCCGATGTCTGGTGGCTCCCAAAGCAGATAAGAGTCTCTTACTAAGCATTCTAACTCTGTCCGGCCGCTAATCACATTAGTCCAGTCACTACCAACCCCTGGAGCAGCCTAGTTCAGGGCAGTGCAGTGCAGTATATGGAGGTGTCAAAAAGATTACTGGCAGCACTACTGGAGTCCTGCACTCCTGTGTCGTGTCTTTGTCAGGATACAAGCTAAAGCCTCAGCAGCACCATTACCCCCCACAGGGATAAACAAAAAACGGCTAGAAACAATTTGGGTGGAATGCAGAAAGTTAATGAATAGGGTTGTGGCTGTTGATAACCTAACCAGACACCCAGCGGTCTGTGTTTCTTGATTTGAAGAAAACTCAGTCAGTGAGTTAAAATTAGAGAGGCCAAGGACTCGTGCACAAATGTGAAAAGTGTGTGGTGGCTGTGCATGCCTTAGCTTTGTATAGCAGCACCAGCCACAATGTTAAGAATGAAATGTTAAAATAACTTGCTTTTATTTCAGCTTGGATATTATGTGGAAAAATCTTTGCGCTAAAACAGATTTTTTTTTGCACTAAAAATTATTCCATTTAAATCGGTCTGATGTTTCACCGTGACTCTAACAAAGAAAAATAAGTCCTTATTATCATATTCCATTCCTGTCTACATACTTGTTTTGCATAGCCAGCAATAGAAAGACTTTTTGCAATAACTAATAAGTTGTTTTTATTTGAGTCACAGAAAGGTGAATCAGTTCATCTGGACACAAGGTTTATTGAGAGAAACATTTCATCACTCATCTAAGTGACCTCTTCAGTCTCAACTGACTGCAGCTGTCCCCACCCTTATAAACAATACAGTGGCAACAATGACTGAAAACAACCATCAGTTTCATATGCAAACTGCCGTAACCATTAACTAGAGTTTCAACGGCAATGTGTACTATTCAGAGGATTTTTACTTGAGGTTTTACACAGCACCTAAAAGCACCTTGTCCCCCGGGAAGCTTTGGGGCACTTTGATGACTGCTTGCTTCATCTTATTCAAACCTATAGGGAGAAACTAACATCTGCAAAGCCTGTGGTTAAAACAGTGAAGAAACAGAGCAGCAAAGCAGTAACTGCAAGACTGTTTTGGCTGCACCAATTGTTTTTGAGTTTTGTTGAGTATTTTTGAAGCTGCAACTGGCAACCTCGACAACCTAACCTGGCACTGTGATATCTTATATCACCTTTTGTGAAGACATGTGTGTGCCTACCAAGACCTTCTGCACTTACAGCAATAACAAGCCATGGTTCAAATCCAAACTAAGATAACTTTGGCAGGTCAAGCAGGATGGCTACAGTAGTCGGGGTAGAGCCCTGTACAAGCAGGCCAGAAAGTCACTGACAAAGGAGATCAGAGTAGCTAAAAGAAGCTACACTGAAAAGCTGAAAAACAGGTTTTCAGCCAACAAGTCAGTGTGGAGGGGCCTGTAAGACAAACTACAGAAGACCCCCCCCCATGCTGAGGCAGATACCTGGCTGATGACCTGAATGTCTTCCAATGCAGATTTGAGAGGGACAAACTCACACCCCTCACCCACTCAAGCCCAATGAAAACAGCTCCCATCACACCTCTGGCAAATCCCCTAACCCCCCCCCCCCCCCGATACTCAGGCTGCACTCAAGATACATGTAGAGGGTGTGAGCCAGCTATTCCAGAGACAGAAGACCGGGTAAGCACTGGGTCTAGATGGTGTCTCCCCCTTCTGTCTTAAAGCCTGTGCTAGCCAACTGGCTCCAATCTTCATCTTCAACAGATCCCTGGAGCAGTATGAGGTCCCCTCCTGCTTCAAACGCTCCACCATCATCCCAGTCCCCAAGAAACCCTCCATCACAGGACTCCCTTACAGGCCTGTCACTCTGACATCTGTGGTCATGAAGCCCTTCAGGCGACTGGTGTTGGCCCACCTGAAGAACGTCACAGGACATCTGCTGGACCCCCTGCAGTTTGCCTACTGGGCAAACAGGTCAGTGGATGATGCAATCAATTTGGGACTACACTGCATCCTGCAACACCTTGACTACCCAGCAACATATGCAAGGATCCTGTTTGTGGACTTCAGCTCGACGTTCAACACCATCATTCCAGAAATTCTCTCCTCCAAACTCTCCTAGCTCACTGCATCCCCCGTCATCTGTCAGTGGATCACCAGCTTCCTGACTGGCAAGAAACAGCAGGTGAGGGTGGGGGAAGTCACTTCTGGAATACCAGCACTGGTGCTCCCCAGGGATGTGTCCTCTCTCCACTGCTCTTCTCTCTCTATACCAATGACTGCACCTCTAAGGGCCCAGCTGTTTAACTCCTGAAGTTTGCAGATGCTACTACAGTCATTGGACTCATCCAGGATGGTGACGATTCTGCATATCAGTGGGAGGTTGAGCAGCTGGTGCTCTGGTGCAGTCAGAATAACTTGGAGATGAACATGCTCAAGACTGTGGAGATGACAGAGGACGTTAGCTGACACCCCTCAGCACTGCTCATCAGCACTGGTGCTCCCCAGGGATGTGTCTTCTCACCACTGCTCTTCTCTCTCTACACCAATGACTGCACTTCTAAGGACCCAGCTGTTTAACTCCTGAAGTTTGCAAGATGACACTACAGTCACTGGACTCATCCAGGATGGCAACGAGTCTGCATATTGGTGGGAGGTTGAGCGGCTGGTACTCTGGTGCAGTCAGAACAACTTGGAATAGAACAGAACATGCTCAAGACTGTGGAGACGATGGTGGACTTTAGGTGACACCCCTCAGCACTGCTCCTCCTCACAGTATCCAACAGCTCTGTGTCAACCGTGGAAACCTTCAAGTTTGGGAACTACCATTTCTGAAGTGGGAGACCAACATCACTCCATCCTCAAAAAGGCCCAGCAGAGGATGTTCTTTCTGTGACAATTGAGGAAATGTTGTCTGCCACAGGAGCTGTTGAGCCAGTTCTACACCGCAGTCATTGAATCTGTCCTGTGCACATCCATCATGGTCTGGTTTGGAGCAGCAACAAAACATGATAGGAACAGACTGCAGCGAACAGTAAGGACAGCATAAAAAAATCACTGACACTCCCCTGCTGACCCTGTAAGACTTGTACACCTCTAGAGCCTGGAAACGGGTGGGCAGCATCAGCACAGATCAGCCACGCCCAGGACACAGTCTGTTTGAACTCCTACCCTCTGGCAAATGCTACTGAGCAATGTGCACCAAAACCACCAGACACAGTAACAGTTTTTCCCCCCACAGGCCATCTCCTCCATGAACACCTAACAGCATGGTGCAATAATGGACACTTATTATGTAAATATGACACTTTGTAAACAACCCCCTCTGGTCAAGATGTCTCACTTACATATCTATAATGTGCACTACCTCTTTTTAAGCAAGATTTGCAATGCAAATATACAATTATAAATACAATTTACAATTTCATTTAGCAGACGCTTTTATCCAAAGTGACATAAATCTGAGAGTTAATACAACACAAGCAAGGATATAGTCAGGAGGCGACAATACAAGTGTAAAAAAAAAATTAGGTTCAAGTCTGATAGGACATAGGCGTCAACAGGCAGTGCACAAAGGCAATGCATTGGCAATGCATAAATACACATACAACTGCTGTATACTGGTTACAAATAATTATTATAACAAGTATATAATAAAGTATAATCATCCATCCATTATCCAAGCCGCTTGTCCTTAGTAGGGTCACGGGATATAATAGATAATAGATAAATATTTTAGTATATAATATATAGGCATAAGTTATAGTTATAATATTATACAATATATAAGCAATATAATATATAAGCATAATAAGTTATATATTATTCAGCCATAACAAAACTCTGTATAGTTGTGACATACCTGTTGTGCATACATACTTACCTCTAGTATTCTATTTATTATTCCATTTATTTCTTTTGTTGTGCTTTTTTGTGAGTGGTATATAAGTACTAGAAGCTGTAGTAAACCGCCGTCAAATTCCTCATATGCATAAGCACACTTGGCCAATAAAGTTGATTGTGATTGTGATTATTTGTTTTTGTTAATTGAAAAGGGCAACTTAAATGTCATTAAATGCTTTTTATGGCCGAAGAATATGGTAGGAATTGATCTTTCGCAGTTGCAGAATTCTAAAAATCTACCGCACATCTTAATTTTCTTTTCTTCTTCTTCTTTTTTTTCTAACCACAGAGATGTGCTCTGTCATTTCATTTGCCTGTTATTTCATCTTCCAATGTTGGACTTCTGTTTTGTCAACACCAAACTGCACCTGATAATTTGCCTGGGAAATATGATTCATATCGCCTCATCAGAACTAGTCATTTCTCCATTCTGCTGAGATTACTACCTTTCACAACCAGCCCCGTGTCGACGCAAAGTTGCAACATGGACGCATTTGCAACTGCTTTAGGTTTCAAGGGATCAGTTCGACAAGCTGGGAGAGGTAATGTGAAGAGGTATCCCCAAAAAATCTACTTTACTTTAAACTGGAGTTTTTGCAAAGTAGAATAAGTGAACGTTTTGGTACCTCGCCAATGTCATGGGAACTGAGAACTCTCTCATATGAACAGATGAATTGGGCAGAAGGGCGTGTCAGGGCAAGGGCTCCCCTATAGGAGAGAAACTGTTCCACTCCCAACACCAAAATTCAACACCAGACAGCTTGGGGGACTTAACACCTACAGCTGACTCAGCAAAGAGACAGATAAGTATCATTTCGATCAGACTCCATCCTTCTCAACTTGGATGTATCCACCTAAACCACTGTGTCTACAACTGTGGGTGGTTGACTGAGGAGAAACAAGAAGCCATAAAGCATGGAAAAACTTACTTGAACAAACATATAATCCAACTCCTGGTTCATCTTGTCTCTTGTGCAGCTCTTATGTCATGCTGCAACTTGGCCAGTTTTCCGGATGGCTCCAGCCAGGCACCACAGAAAACCAGAGACTAATCAATTAAATGGTGAGCCTTAAAATTTCCTTGCAGATGAAACCATCCCACTGTGTCTGCAGACAGAGTAGCGTTCTCTAATGTCCCCTTCAGAGTCTCGTGCCGTCATTGAGCTCTGCCCTGATTGGGCATCCATGCTGTCCATCAAACAACCCTGCTCCCACCCTCAATCACATGAGTTGTAAGTGCGGTCGGAATCACAAACAATGCTCACAGAGCAACAGACACAGGACCTTCTCATAAAGCTGTCCCATTTACAAATAGTGACTGTTCTTTTAGAACATGTCCCCCCCTTTGAAAAATAGTCCATAAGCTTAGAAGATGCCAAATGCAGAATAAAATAATTTTGTGCCTCAAGCCATCATTAAATAGGTTATTTGTGATCACAATATGTCCCAGATATTCTGGATTGCTTAAATCATCACCATGCAGCCACACTCTGTGGGTCCTCTGTTGTGCGTTTGCCTGTAATGGACAGGAGTGCCATGTAGGCTAGATGCCACTGCATACATGACATGGCTGCACAAATATGTTAACCAGATTACTGTGGCAATCTAATACGCATGCTCTCCATTAGCGCAGAGGAAGGAAATTCAAACATTACAAAATCTAAGATTCACCACCGGAAACACTCCAGGGAACATGTAGACCATATAATGTATAACAGATCGTTATTTAACGATGCGTCTACAAGATTAGCTATAATGTTGATGTTACCACACACTGAGTGAACATTTTGCGCTGTCCTTCTGCCCTACTTGTTAGGTCCTGTCCTAATGGGCAGGCAATGTGGGTGAGCCCATGTTCTGTGGTTTTACAGTCCAAGCATCACCCTGAAACAAGGTGAGTTGTTGCTTCGTTAGCTTGTTTCTAGACCACTGTTTACATAAAGTGAAAACTATACGTTCTGATTTTTAGACAAGCTTAAGTTTTACTCTATATTGTTGAAAAGCTGATATAGTGATGTCATGCACGCACACAAACACACTCATATATATATATACCTTAAGCCGCCACATTTGGTCATTGGTAGACAAGAGTATCAGTTATTCCATCTCATAGAAAATCCTTGCAAAGAGTAGTGCATATTCAGTTAGGGGTAAAAGATGTAGCTTGGCAGAAAAATATTTTATTATTTGCAGACCTGATATATTTGCAGACCTTGAATAATAGAAACGAATTGGCCACCATCTGTAGACACCAAAAAAAATATCTCCTTTGTAACTACAAGTAAAACGTCTTTATTATTCTCCGCCCCCCCCCCATTAGATGATACACGTGACATTTTTTTAATATGCTATTTCAAATATGGGTTTTCTAAATATGTTTTTTTTAACTACCTGTCGTCCCTACTGTACCCCAACACCACCCCAATATATAATTCACGTTACCTTGTTATATTTCTAATGTACGCCATTTCAACAGTGCCCTGGCCCCTAAATGCTTTTCAAATCAAACCCCAGTCCCATCGGTTGTAATGTTTTCTACCTCTCCATTGGTTGCTGTGCATCATAAGTACCTACCCCATTGGCTGTTATAATTTGAATGTTTCCCATCTGATTGGTCGCTGTCCAGCCGAAATTAGAGGCGTGACGCTGGGCAATGTAACGGTATGATTCTTTGCGAAAAAAACCATTAGCAGCTGATGAGTGCAAGACGCATGAAACAGGCCTGTACTGCTATGCATTAAAATCTTTTTTGCTGTATCTGTGTTGATATATACACTGCTCAAAAAAATAAAGGGAACACATAAGCAATGCAATGTAGCTCCAAGTCAATCACACTTTTGAGATATCAACCTGTCCAGTTAGGAAGCAACACTGATTTGTGAATCAATTTCACCTGTTGGTAAATTGTCTAATTTCCACCTGGTGGAAATTAGACAATTTGCAAGACAACCCCTATAAAAGGAATGGATTTGCAGGTGGTGGCCACAGACCATTTGCCTGTCCTCATCTTTTCTGGCCGATCTTTGGTTAGTTTTTCATTTTGCTAGTGCCCTCACCACTAGAGGTGGCATGAGGCGGTATCTGCAACCTACAGAAGTTGCTCAGGTAGTGCAGCTCATCCAGGATGGCACATCAATGCGTGCTGTGGCAAGAAGATTTGATGTGTCTCCCAGCACAGTGTCCAGAGCATGGAGGAGGTACCAGGAGACAGGCCAGTACACCAGGAGACGTGGAGGGGGCCGCAGGAGGACAACAACCCCGCAGCAGGACCGCTATCTGGTCCTTTGTGCAAGGAGGAACAGGAGGAGCACTGCCGGAGCCCTACAAAACGACCTTCAACAGGCCACTAATGTGCAGGTTTCTGCTCAAACAGTGAGAAACAGAATGCATGAGGATGGTATGAGGGCCCGACGTCCACAATTGGGGCCTGTGCTCACAGCCCAACACTGTGCAGCCCGATTGACCTTTGCCAGAGAACATCTTGGTTGGCAGATTCGCCATTGGCGCCCTGTGCTCTTCACAGATGAGAGCAGGTTCACACTGAACACATGTGACATACGTGAGAGAGTCTGGAGACGCTGTGGAGAACGTTCTGCTGCCTGCAACATCCTCCAGCATGACCCGGTTTGGTGGTGGGTCAGTGATGGTCTGGGGAGGCATATCCTTGGAGGGCCGCACAGACCTCTACGTGCTAGCCAGAGGTACCATGACTGCCATTAGGTACCGGGATGAGATCCTCAGACCCATTGTCAGACCATATGCTGGTGCAGTGGGCCCTGGGTTCCTGCTCATGCATGACAATGCTCGTCCTCATGTGGCCAGAGTGTGTCAGCAGTTCCTGTATGCCGAGGGCATTGATGCTATGGACTGGCCTGCACGTTCCCCAGACCTGAATCCAATCGAGCACCTCTGGGACATCATGTCTCGTACCATCCGCCAACGCGATGTCGCACCACAGACTGTCCAGGAGTTGACCGATGCCCTGATCCAGGTCTGGGAGGAGATCCCTCAGGAGACCATCCGTCGTCTCATCAGGAGCATGCCCAGACGTTGTAGGGAGTGCATACAGGCACGTGGAGGCCACACACACTACTGAGCCTCATTTTGAATCGTCTTGAAGAATTTCCACAGAAGTTGGATCAGCCTATGTTCTCATTTTCCACTTTGATTTTGAGTATGATTCTGAATCCAGACCTTAATGGGCTAATGATTTTGATTTCCATTGATCATTCTTAGGTTATTTTGCTCTAAACACATTCCTCTGTCTAATAAATAAAGGTTTTCAGCTGAAATATTTCATTCGAGGTCTATATTGTGTTTTTAGGTGTTCCCTTTATTTTTTTGAGCAGTGTATATACATACATACATATATACACATACACACACACACACATACATATATATATATATATGTGTGTGTGTGTGTGTATGTATGATACCTGCTGCCATCAGACAGAGTCTGTTGTGTCCTTTAAATCCAAATTTAAAACTCATCTTTTTGTCTTAGCCTACAATTAGCAATTAGTTGCCTTTTAGTTGAGTGCTTCACAACTTGTACTGCATGGCAGTACTGTTGTGCTGATTAGATTATAGCATAGATTATTGACTATTGCAAACTGTTCTCATCTCTTACATGTCTTCTCTCTCTCTCTCTGAATGATGTCTTCTTCTTTCTCTTTTTGTGTGTGAATGGTTTGATCTGAGTCTGCCTTGTGTGCATATGCAGTCTGTCCTCCTCCCAGGTCTCCATGGTGACGGTGGTCACCACCTGGACACTGCTTGGCATCCCCCTCATCACATTTTCATTTTATATATCTTATAAATCCATATAATTTTGTATCCTGTTTTTATATTATATCCTTCTCTAACTAAGACATGTGACTAATTGTTTTGTTTTGTTTTTACATGGTGATGGTGGTCACGTGGCTCGGGTCCTGGGCTGTTCCGGTTGCATCTGGACACTGCTTGGCATCCTCCTCATCATATTCTTCATATATTTTATAATTCCATTATAATTCTGTTATCCTCTTTCAATTGTTGTATTGTGTAAATTGTGTAAACACAACATCCACTGCACGTTGTCCGTCTTGGGAGAGAGATCCCTCCTCTGTTGCTCTCCCTGAGGTTTCTTCCTATTTTTTCTCCCTGTTAAAGGGTTTTTTTAGGGAGTTGTTCCTTATCCAATGCGAGGGTCTTAGGACAGGATGTTGTGTTGCTGTAAAGCCCCTTGAGGCAAATTTGTGATATTGGGCTATACAAATAAAATTGACTATATATATATATATATATATGACTATATATATATGACTATATATATACATATATACATATACATATATATACATATATATATATATATATATATATATATATATATATATATAAGTGACCCGCAACCAAGTTGCGGTGTGGTTATCCACCCGTCTAAATCTCCCTCCTCTTCATCCTGCTAGCTAACCACCTTCCCCCTGCCCCTAACCCCCCCACTCCAACTCCCTCCCCCCAAATGCTCAGAATCATCTGAAATGCCGAGAAGTGGTTTTTAGCCATTTTTAGAAAAATGCATATTTTGCATATTTATGCATAATTATGCATAATTTTAATTTTCTGGGATTTTTCCCTTACTCTCTGAGACAATACCTACCACCTCCAAAAAGAATTAGGATCATAAATGCTTTAGTTTTCGGTCCCGCTATCTACACTAACACACACACACACTAACACCACACACACACACACACACTAACACCACACACACATTCCGAAAATATATGAGTAGAAGGTGCGAAAGTACCCACACCTGTACGACACGTCACAGAGAGGATACATACCACCGTCTCTTCAGTTTATTTTCTTGTAGAGCCAGCAGGCAAGAGCATCTCTTCCTCGTCGTCAGTGTCGGACGCCATGACAGAAGGGCGTAAACAACACGCAAGCATTGTGGGTAATGTAGTGTTTCACGGACGGTTTTACAGGAAACTACAACGCGGAAGTGCGCTCGACTATGGAAGCCCAAATGACTGCGGACATTCCTCGTGGAGTCCGCTCCGCGTGTGTTCCGCTCGAGTATGTTTGGGCCTTTAAATCTGATTCATCAGATAAGACACTCGGACACTTCCACGCGCGCAACAACGGCCAACTTTATTGTTCCGTCAGACCCGCCAAAACCCGAACCGCCCGCACGCGCTGATTTACATTCAAAAACAGAAAACTTTATTGAGTTCGCTTCACGTGACAGCCGCCATATACGCCCGTGCTCGACCCATGCAAATGCGACTGTGACGTTGTGGCTTATTTCACGGACGCTTTCTATTTCCAACGCTGCTCGCGGTCTCCGACCGCCATCCAGCAACCCGTTAAGAACGCGAGGTTTGTGCGAACGGCGGAAAGAGCCGAGGCGTGACGTAGCCAGAGCCCGTCATCTTGTTGAACTGCTCAGGATTATGAAGGGATTCCACATATTTTATGCATATTCCGCATATTATGCAGATTTTTAATGTTCTGCTATTTTTTATAGGTGCCCCTGATCATCCCCAATAACCTCCAAAAAGAATCGAGGCCCCAAGTGCTTTAGTTTGGCCGTTTATAGACTCCCACACAGACACACACCAGACACACATTGTGAAAATACAGGAGTCGATAAAGATCTTAATATTCTGTTCCTCATTTGTTGAGCACTTTTATCAACACCATTGATGGTTCTGGAGGGAAAAAAACCCTACAATATTTTATAGATATAACTTTGTTAAAAGAAACACCCAATGGTAGGGAATGGTAGGTCCCTACCCAATGGTAGGGATGACGCCTAGCCACCGTCGAAAGCGCCTACAATAGGCAAGCGAGCATCTGAACTGGACCTTGGAGCAGTGGAAGAAGGTCGCCTGGTCCAATGAGTCCTATTTTCTTTAGATCACATGGATGGCCGTATGTATACATGTGCCGTTTACCTGGGGAAGTGATGGCACCAGAATGTACTATGGGAAGACGACAAGCCGGTGGAGGGAGTGTGATGCTCTGGGCAATGTTCTGCTGGGAAACCCTTGGTCCGGCCATTCATGTGGATATCAATTTGACATCTGCCACGTACCTAAACACCAGGTACACCCCTTCATGGATATGGTATTCCCTGATAGTAGGGGCCTCCTTCAGAAGGATGATGCACCCTGCCACACTGCACAGATTGTTCAGGAATGGCTTGAGGAACATGATTAAGTGTTCAAGGTGTTGCCCTGGCCTCCAAATTCTCCAGACCTCAATCTAGGCAGTTGGTCATAATGTTCTGGCTCATAAGTGTAATTATATATATGAGAGAGAGAGAGAGAGAGAGAGAGAGAGAGAGAGAGAGAGACTGCTCTTCCTGAACAGCCTTGCTATGCCTGATCAGAGGATACCTGTGTGGCTCTAAGGAAAGCATGGAGACTAACAACAGTCTTACTTGGAGTGTCTCACAGCCAGCTACTGCTGCCAACTGCCAGTCAATCACTGCAAAACAAAGCCCGCCCACCGGTGCAACAGAACCAAAGGTGCACCTCATATGCATAAAAGAAATTCCTCTGATCGAAACAACTCATCAGGGATAATGATATCTCTGATTTTGTTTTATTTTTTAAGAAAGGATGGGTTTTGAATGGCTAACAGACCCTAGAATCGTTCAGTTTATTCAGCACAAATACACATGTAAACCTCCAATAGAAGAAAGAAAATGGACATTTCTAAAAACCTGGAACCTTTTCAATACATATATTGTACGTTAAAATGTATACTGTTAGTTATAAAGGTGGTTAATACTGAAAACTAGACTGGCTTAAAGGATTTTTTTTTTAAACCTGGGTCTTATTATCCTAGTGTTTGCTATTGTGTTATTGCTTCATTTTGGAGATTTTGGACATTGGACCACCGCTGGACCCAGCTTTACAACAGCGTCTCATGGGGCAACATGTTTCTATCTAAACCTTGTATTTGGAAGTGAAAATGGTTGATCGCATCATTGAGCTACTTCCTGGTTCAGCTTGCAGGAATGACCAGCCAACACTTACCGTGGGTAGTAGTAGTAACCATCAAGAAACTTCCCGTCCAGTGCAATTAAATAATGGGAAATCATGTATACAGTTTAAGTGTGGCACCACAGTTTTGTTGTTGCTGAAAGGACAGGTTTAAAGGGAAATTCCACCAATGGTTTTGTGTATGTGCAATCAGTACTGATGAGTAATGTATTGGATTGAAGCAATAAAGTCCTCATTGCGTATTACACTGTCAGAGAAATCAGCGTTGTCCTGTTCACAGTCTTTCCCACAGCGTCTCCACATACTAGAATGCATTGCATCTAAGCCTCTGTATAGCCGTCCATAAAATCCTCTGCGTTAGTCTTGTGGGATATCATATCCACCACTGGAAATGTAGCTTAGCCAAGAGAGAATGAGGATGTATTCTTTTGAACAGTATATTTAGAGTAGATTAGAGTAGATTAGAGTATTAGCTATGGAGAAAAAAATACAAGCCTTTGAACTTAGAGCGTATAGAAGAACGCTGCAAATCCCATACTCTATATCGTCACCAACACTGAAGTGCTGAACAGAGTTAAGGAAGCTGTTGGTCACCATGATCGTTTACTGACAATGGTTAAAAAAAAAAAGGAAATTAAACTGGTTTGGCCAGAAAGAACACTTGCAAAGGACATCCTGCAAGGCCTGGTAGAAGGGACTAGGAAGAGAGGGAGACCGAGAAAAACCTGGGTAAACAACATCGGAGAATGGCTACAGATAAGCGCAGTGGAGGCAGGGAGAGCTGCGATGGATAGGGAACGATGGAAGAGACTTGTTGAGGCATCAGCTGTGCTCCTACAACCTCCATAGGTTATGGAACTGATGATGATGAGAGTATTGGAAACCTTGCTAGGCTGTAGTTTTTCTAACCTCCAGTTTACATCATAATGCATCACTTGGCGGCTGGGAAAAAAATGTTTTGCTGCAGCTCCAAAGGTGCAGAAAGGATGGGGAACATCTGCAGGTGTTATCCCCGTCACAGATAAACAGAGATAGGGTTGAAAAATCTGCGAATTTTCCCTTTAAGGCTTGTGTTTGCAGTCCCCCGATAAGACACAGTTGTAAAGCTGTGTCTAGCGGTGGTCCAGTGTCCAAAATCTCCCAAAACGGACCCAGTGAGTAAAAAGTTATCATGACCAATACGCAGAATGGAGAAAAAAAAACTATAAAAATAAGACCCATTTTGTAAAACCACAGACTTTTCCTTTAACTTGATTGTTTTCTGGGTTATCTTTGCACCATTTCAATTGGTTTAGAATATCATTCAAACTAAAGCCCTCCCTTCACCATTGACTCACTGACTTTGAACCCAGCTATTTCACCCTCCTGATTCCACTTTTTTTCTAGAAAAGCATAAAAACCCGCTCCATTAAAGACTCCCATGTTTGGTTTCCAGACTCTGGCAAAATAAAGTACATCCCAAGACTTACTGAAAAACAAACAAAAAACAGTAGACTTCTGACCACTCATTCCAATTTGCTCCTCCCTGATACCTAGAAACTTTCTTCACCCCAATCTCACCTCTCTCCATTTTACCAAACCTCTTTCCCCCCCATGCCAGGGTGCACACGACTCAAGCCTAGTTTAGAAGCAGAAATCTGTGGCTGTGTTTGTATGAGTGAGTATGTGTGTTTACCATGCTGCCATAGACCTGCTCAATGAAGTCTTATTACACTGCCTCATACCCACAAAGAGAGGAGTGTTCTCTACCGCTGTGTTGGAACGGGGAACGACAGAGCGGGGCCTGCCATCAGAGGCTGACCTTTAAGACAGGGTGCAGTGTTCAGGGTAGAAAACGCCACACTACCGGCTACTGTGACAGGTATATCCTTCATGTCATCTGCTAATACTGTCAACTATTTTTGCTGCTGACAAGACTATAGCTATTTTAGGTCAGAACGCGACCTCTAAATAACGCTGGGCTACCTGCTATGAGTGGCTGGTAAAGGAGGCAAATCAGTCTTACCGGCAACATCTAACATTTATCAGCATTTGGCAGGTTGCTGACTCAGTCGCATTTATTGCTCACCTTGACGGTGTATACGTTCTTGTCTAGTCACTGAACAGCGCCAACAACATCCATCCCCCCACTCACACACACACATAAATACATACATACATCCCCCCTCACCAGTAAAAAGAGGTGTAAGCAGCTCATGATACGATCTCCTAAATGATACAGTAGGAAGGTGGGGAGGGGTACAGGAGTCATACAGGGTGCATGTGGTATCAGAGGCAGCAGGGGGATCAAAACCATGCAGTCTTAGGAAGGACTTGAAATGCACACACACACACACACACACACACACACACACACACACACACACACACACACACACACACACACACATCACTTCTTTTCAAGCTGAATACGCCAGCTGGTATTGCAGGGGGGATGGGTGGTGCTCTCCGTCTTTCAGTCTCTCTCGCACATGCTCAGCTCACTATCTCAATTCCACATTTCCACCAGTGAATAAACAACAGAGCAGAGCCAGCAAAAAAATATGACCTTGCGATTCTTGTGATAAAGGCAACCACTACATCGGCTTCTCAAAAGGTGGGAAAAGTTGCACCATTCGGGGAGCCTTGGCCTACTGATCAGCGGGTGTTGGAACTTCAAAATCATCTATAGAGAATAAAGGGCGCAATAAGCATCCCGATCGCCGTCAGCAGAGATGTGACGTCAGCGCCGATCGCAGCATCTTAGCGGTACCCGATCCGCCGGCCACCGCTCGCGTTCAACCGGACCGATTAAAACAAACGTGCCCGAATGCCGACTGCAACACACGGCAACAAATATATCCTCACTAGACCAAATGCGTCGCCCTGGTTTTACCAATTTTACGGTAAACACTGCATAAAAGCAAAGGCGCGGCGCCGCCTTTGCATCATCCCAGCACAGCCCTGGCCTCCAATGGGATGGTGATGGTGCAAAACAGCGAGTCGCAATGAAAAGATGTACCATTACACCACCCAAGCAAACGCTGAGAAAACGTTACGTTTTAAACGCCCATTAAAATCCGCGTGAACTCTCCCGAGCGTTACAAAATAACAATAATAATAATAATAATAATAATAATAAGGCTTTACTCGACTCTGCCGCATCTGTTAACGTTAGCTTTGTCAGCTGCACCCATTTCAACGTTGAACCGATATCTATATTTAGACATCCTAAAAAAACATGCTGCCTGTCAATCAGGGGAAAAAAAACATGTTTGGCTTCAATACAGGCTGCCAGGAGCCCTTTTCATTCACTGAACGTCATCGCCGAGCTCACGATTCAAAGATCAACTTTTCGCAGCGCCAAACAAAGCTGTCAATTTGCTGTAATGGAAGGACGTGTTGGTCAATACGGAGGCAACGTTACGACACAGCTGCACTAAAACCTACCGCAGGAAAATGTATATATATATATATAGAGAGAGAGAGAAAGAGAAATCACTGCTGAACAGTGCAGCAGAAACGCCAACGTTGGGATATACATATACCCTCAAGTTTACCTTTGTGTACAGCTCCGACGCTGCCATGATGGTCACTCGCTCTGTCCTTTCTCCAATCTCGGCTAACACATCAGGTCACCACACCGCGCGGGAGTCGGTGTGCGCTCGCATGTAGTTGAGGGCTAAATCCTGTCGGGGCTCCGCGTTCAAGATGTGCCGCTTATCGCCATGACACCTCGGCGTCTTGAAATTTTGATGCCTCACTTTGCATTCTGGGTATGATGGATAAAATGATTCACTTGACACGCGATTGTTGCTATGGGCTCCGAAAACCTGTCAAACTGCGCCCCGCCGTGGTAGTGACGCCGTAGAGCCGTATCGGGGCGTGGACGTAGGTGATGGGCTGGGTGGGTGTGGATACTGTCGGTAACTTCGGTTTTGGTGACGTGTTCTCTCGCGGATTTCTTCTTGGTAGGGAGGACACCGGGTAATGACCACTCGCGTGAAAGTGAAAAAAAACATGGCTATTATATTACTTTTACTGTTTTGTTGATATTCTCAGTCAGGATAAACCTAACACCCCCCCCCCCAGCGGAATACCAGAGCTACATAGATTACCTCATGTACCAGAGTGGCTGAGACACTTTATTTCTTGACAGGAAACATGTTTTGATGAACGTCACGTTCACGTGTACGGACGGGAAACTGATGTTTAAAAAAAAGATTTCAGAAAGTAATTTTACACTTTAGGCAAGTCAAATTAATCTAAAATATGCTTTTTTCTGTGACGCTGCCTTACAGTTGTGCTTAATTTGTACCGGATACGGTGTTTTAACGTTTCATCCGCCCCATCGAGTGGTCCTAGTGGTCTTGCGCATGCGCAGATTACGATATTTTGCACTACGGCAGCATCCTAATAATCTCTACGCTGTATTCTGTATATAAAATTGTACCATTATTTTTTGCTGTTTGTGTGTGTGTGTATGTGTATGTGTGTGTGTGTTTGTCACATACTTATTTTATTCTTCTTTATTTAAGACTATTTTATCACACTCTTAATTGTACCAACAACGCCGAGTAAAATTCCTAGTACATGTAGTGAATATCCCAATAAAAGAATTTCTGATTCTGATGCCCGCATCTCTCGGTTTTGAACCACCTGCGCCTCTACACTTATTTGCGAGGGTCCCACACCTCTTTTGGAAAGCACGGCTACTTATACAACGATCAGCCAAAACATTAAAACCACTGACAGGTAAGTGAATAACATTGATTATCTCGTTACAATATGGCACCTATCAAGGGGTGGGATATATTAGGCAGCAAGTGAACAGTCAGCTCTTGAAGTTGTTTTGTTGGAAGCAGGAAAAATGTACAATTGTAAGGATCTGAGTGACTTTGACAAGGGCCAATTTATAATAGCTAGACGACCGGGTCAGGGCATCTTCAAAATGGCAGATCCTGTGAGGTGCTCCCAGTATGCAGTGGTCAGTACCCACCAAAAGTGGCCCAAGGAAGGACAACCAGTGACAGCGTCATGGGCACTATGACGTGTCAAGGTTCACTGATACGTGTAAGGAAGGCTAGCCCGTCTGATCCAGTCCCACAGAAGAGCTACTGTAGGTCAAATTGCTGAAAAAGTTAATGCTGGCTATGATAGACAGGTATCAGGACACAGTGCATCACAGCTTACTGCGTATGAGGCTGCATAGCTACAGACCAGTCAGAGTACCCATGCTGACCCCTATCCACCACTGAAAGCACCTACAATGGGGACATGAGCATCAGAACTGGACCATGGAACAATGGAAGAAAATGGCCTGGTCTGATGAATCACATTTTCTTTTACATCATGTGAACGGCTAGGTGTGTGTATGTCATTTACCTGGGGAAGAGATGGCACCAGGATGCACTATGGGAAGAAGGCAAGTCGGTGGGGGCGGTGTGATGCTCTTGGCAATGTTCTGCTGGGAAACCCTGGGTCCTGGCATTCCTGTGGATGTTGCTCTGACACGTACCACTCATCATTGCAGACCAAGTACACTCTGTCATGGAAACAGTATTACCTGATGGCAGTGGCCTCTTTCACCAGGATAATGAGCCTTGCCAGACTGCAAAAATGATTCAGGAATGGTCTGAGGAACATGACAAAGAGTTCAAGGTGTTGCCTTGGCCTCCAAATTCCCCAGATCTCAAGCCAATCTGTGGGATGTGCTGGAAAAAAAAGTCTGATCCATGGAGGGCCCACCTCGCAACTTATAGGACTTAAAAAAGGATCTGCTGCTAACATCTTGGTGCCAGATACCAGAGGATACCATCAGAGGTCTTGTGGAGTTTATACGCCGTGATATTCCTTTGCATACACCCCCCCCCCTTCAAAACCCTTCATTGGCTTGTTTCTCTGTGATGATTAACTTATTGACAGCTCGTGTAACACTCATCGTACCCACCATCACAAGTCTGGGGACTAAGTGCTGACATTGTGAGCGTGCAATCGCTGAAATGTAACACTGGTGTTGCGATGACCAATAAGCATTTGTTAGTCCTCTCTGATTGAATGATTGCCATTACATTGTAATTTTCAAGCATCTGAGCATGTGATGCACGGCTGTGAGGAGTTGAGGTCACTTTCACCCTCCCTTTTCAATGAAGCACATAAACACATTTTCAAGAGAGCAGTAAACTAAGGCTTCTCACAACAATGTTGAATAATGGCATTTAGAATCAAGACAATTGTAATGTTTGTGCAAAACTATTTTATTTACAAAACAAAATGGCACAAAGTGATAGCGGGGCAGCCATATACATGCACAAATCAGACAGATGTAGTGCTATTTTAGATTTTTTTTAACCTGGTCCACATCACAGGTAAATGCCAAACCAGTCAGTAGGGACCAGGGAAGGGCACTACATCAAGAAGACATTTTATTATTATACTTTGGGTACGAACGAGGGCCCTAACTCATCAATCGTCCGTACGTACAAATTTATTCTTACACGCCCATGGAATTTTTTTAGCTCTCAATACTGTCTCACAGTCAGAAGCAAAGCCTGATGGTCATTTGTAATCCCCCCCCCCCCAAACATCTGCTGTCTACCTCTTGCAATGAGTGATTGCAAAGACATTGGCGTCTAAATTCAGGGGTTACCAAGTTTCTACACTGGTCTCCGAGACAAACCTCAGGGCTAAAAAATCCCAAGGGTATGCAAGAACAAATGTGCGAGTACGAACACTTGATGAATGAGGCCCAATGAGTGCTGTTTATACACGATTCAAAATGCTGACATTTGCTCCCATCACTAGAAGTCTTTTTTTTTTTCAATAAAATTCAACCCATTCAGCTTGCAGGGCATAAAGGATGGTCCCTACTAACTGGAATTTAGTTCTCTTAAGTCCCATGTACTCCTTCAGGCTGATCTGAGTGAATTCACAACTGCTGGGACATGGACCCTTAAATATGAGGTTGGTGTTGTCACGAAAGGCTGAGTTGCAGAGTAGACCACAAATGCAGCTGCAACTTTTTATACCAGAGTTCTACTGCAGACAACACCACCCTCATCTCTTTAAACCCCTCTGCTTCAAGGGTTGGAAATGTCCAAAATTCAAGCCAATCTACCTCACACGAGGTGATCACACAGCGCACCGAGCTTGTCAGCATATATGTACATGTCCGTGTGTGTTCAGTGCACCTAGGATGAGTCAGTTTGGTGGTGGATAAAGTTTGCTTTTGGGAGCCCTACATTACACATGCAGTTCCATACAACCCTCTGGACTTCGCTGTGGTCCATCTGTATAGCATTTTCCCCTCTGCGCCTCACAATAAACATGCCAACAAGACAGAGCATCTGATCTCAGCCACGACTGCATGGGAGGCTGTATTACATTTAGTCAATCACTCAAGCACATTAACAGCATAATTTAGAGTAAGGACATACACTGAATGATACAATTATAATGTAACACTTTCTAAAAGGCTGACATCTGCTGCTTTGCCAAACAATGGGAAATATGTACACTTCGGAACTAAGGGATCCCAGTGATCACAATGAAGCTCTCAAAACATACAGGGGTGCATCTTCCACCAATCTTTCCCTTGTAGGACAACAAACATGGCGTGAGCAGTCGTTCATCAGTTGCGCAGGAACATCACAGTCTGCTTGTTACACAGAACCTGTCTTTCAGTGTATCATACATAGAATTTAAATCAAAGTAGTGGAGATGGATGAGGGCTGCAAAAGTAGGGCAATAAGTGTGTGTGTGTGGGGGGGGACAGAAGATCAGGACAAAAAGGGGAAGAAAAAAGAGGAAGAACGGATGGTGCCAAGAGCTTCAGGGAAAAGGAGGAAGAAGAAAAAGAAAAAAAGGACTGGAAGTGTATTAGCAAGTCCAGTCACTGACTGCTAGGGTTTCTCTTGGTGCAGGGCCTTGGATACAGGGTAGATGCATGTAGGAGTTAAAGTTGTGGGTCTGAGGGGTAGCGTGGAGAAGTTAAGGATGGGAATGGACGCAGGGCGAAGGAAGTGTGTGGCTATCAGCCTGCCAGTTTGCTGGCAACCAGGGAGGGTTTTCTCTGGGGCAAATCTTGGGGGGTAGGGATATGGTCTCCTGTGATCTCGGTTTTTTCTGGTGCTGCGGTTGGCAGCTGCTTGTTCTTGATCTTTGCTTTAGCCATGTTGTAGTCGCCAGAATCAAAGTACTTTTGCTACAAACAGAGAACAGAGAAATGACAAGGTGAGTGGAAGCAATTTGAGTACAATATTTTGAAATTTTTTAAAGAATATTTGTTCTTAGGTTTTCTGAGAAAAGCTGAACATTGCCACTAACAGATGTGCAAGAGGGGAAGGCGCTCATGAAGAGGACCTTGAAAAAAAATGGTTACAATCCAAAGTCAAAGCTCTTAACTGTGGCAAATTAGTCTTGATGCATGCTTAATAATCCAGGTAAGAGAATCAAAGAAGGTTGAATTAGTTCATCTTTTACTGACATCATCATTTCTGTCAATAAACATTGTATCCAGATGAACTGATTCAACCTTCTTTGATGTGGCAAATTAAGTCTTCGAACCTAGCAAACATGGACTACTATTAATTTGCAGGTAAAAGAATTGCCATTTTCATTCCATCTGTATGATTCCCATACTAATGTAGGAGACGAATGAAGATGAATACATAGTGATCCTGTAATATCACTTGCTAGTTAGTGCTAGGATCTGTTACAGATCATCCTAACATGACAGGATGCAAACAAGCAATTTTTTAAAGAAAATGTCAGATTCAATTTCGTCCAATTCCACAAAATATGTCTCTGGGCATCTCAAGATCTTTCTCTGCAGTTGACAAGATAGCGGGCCTCTATAGTGGCACAAGAAATGTTAAAAAAAAAAACCAGTCATACTTGTAAATTACATGTGCTTAAAATTGTTTATTTTGTGCAACACTTGGCATAAAATACTACAGTAGGGCAGCTAATTGATTTGTTTGCAAGATGCATTTCAAAAAATAATTGATTGGGTCACTTTGGAATAAGGATTTTGATGCGCCATTTATCATAACGTAGCACATAACTTTCTGTTCATTGATAATATTTGAATTGACAAAATTAAACAAAATGTCCAAGAGTCCAGTCCTGACAGCTGTTTCATTGAATCTTCAAACTGTAGACAATTCTTCGAGTCTTGGATGATGGTAGTGGAAATAACTCACCCCTTTCTGAAGGCGTTTGCGGAGCAGGTCGGAGCCCCCGGGTTTATGCCCTAAATTTGGGTACCTGGCCTTGAGTTTGGCTTCCTCTGCCTTCTCAGGACTGATCACCTTGTCATCAACCTCCTGTAAAAAGATAATGGCATACATTTTAATTAGAGTAACATGTGACTGCACATATACTACTCCCTCTCTCTGAACCACAGTTAAATCTTACTCAGTGACACATGTGACACATAGTCTGGTCATAAGAAATAAGACATAGCCAAGCACATCTTCTGTTTTACACATGCTAATATTTGTTTGTTTCATCAGATGAAATCGGAATGATCCCGGTCAGGAAATTAGGCCATTACAGATCATGTCTTTATGCATGCTCAATAATCCAGGTAAGAAAATCAAATAAAGTTGTATCAGTTCATCTGGACACAATTTCTATAAACGTTGTATCCAGTATCCAAATGAGCTGATTCAACTTTCTTTGACCATCACACGTCAGTTAGCGGAACAATAAGTAGCAGAGGTAAAATACTCAACTTAAACAGAGGGGGTCTCCCTTTTGTCATAATTTACCATATTAGTACTGGGGTATAAAGATGATCTATCTAGCTCAAACATTTGTTATAACAACAAGTACATGACTCCAGTACCATCTATGCAATGTAAGCATTGTCGACTTCTGCCCAGATTAGCAACCTAAATTTCGGGTAGTACACCACCGACATATATGTTTTGCACCAGCCAAAAGTGACCACAAAACCTGTTAAAAAAATCAGCTAGGGCCTCACATAGCAGAGCTAATGTATTTGACTCTAGTTACCACTTAAATAAAGTTGACATTACTGTACAACACTATTTGACAGTTTAATCATTTTAAACTATGAAACTTCGCGTTAACATAGTTATCAGCCAACAGACGGCTGCATTTAATATAAAATGACATTCCTCTAAAATTGGGGTACCTTGGGCCAACCCTGGTCGCAGGCTAGTCTCTTCATGTCATATAGCAAATCGGCTAACGACGACCAGCCAGTGCCGACATAATAGCAGCTAAAGTCAGCTAGCTACGTTGCTAGCTAGCTAGGCAAATGAGTTGCTAGCTGACTAACCTAACAATGACATCCCGACAAGAAATCTGTCACTGTACAGCAAAAATGGTGTGCAAGTCAACTAGACGATCACCATCTTGGTTATAAAGTTTGTTGGCTGATATGAAGACACCCAAGTTGGTGTTATTAGCTGGGGCTAGTACATGTCAACAAAAAGTACAGGGCCAGAAAAGCTGAGAGTTAGCTAGCAGACGTTAGCTTAAAAAAAAACAAAAAACACCCAATGGTGCCGCTTGCATGACCTAGCGTTAGCTCCCGATGCACCCACACTTACTTTCTCGTCCATTGAGGTTTCCTCGCCCGTTTTCGTTTCCTCGATTTCTTCCGACATTTTTTAAAAAAAAAAAGTAACCTTGATTACAGCGATATGGAAGAGGTTGCAGGCTCGCTGGTTATACGTTAAAAAAAATAAAAAAAATGAACGAGTCCCACACTCCGGCTTACCCGTCCGCCATACGAGCCTCGCCGCCGAGGGAGTCGCCGACGTCAAATGTGGAGCCGCCGTGCGCGTCCCCTCTTCATCCGCGTCTGTAGCGAGCCCCGCTCCTCCACAATATCAACAACTGGCACTTAACTAATTAAAAGATGTATTCCCCCCCCCCATCTTAAAACAGTTTTTGATCGATTGAACATATTAAAATAATTTCTATCCAAAACAATTTTTTCTCAAAAATGTGCTTTTGAAATTAGATGCAAAACTTAATTGTGAATTATTGAATTATGGGTCGTGACTTGAAGCCATCACACCCCGCTTGCCACTAGTAACACAAGGACGCAACGCACCTGTGCTGTGCGTGTAGGTGGAGTGTATCCTAGCAAACGGCCCTCAGGTGTGAAGGTGCTGGTGGCTGCAGCCCGGAGAACGAGGCGGGGCTACACCCAAACCCTAACCCTAATACGACTATGGGTGGGGCTATACGTGTAAAACAGTTTAATAAGTGTAGGGGAAACATTTTATCATGGGTTTCGTTTCATTTGCTGAAACCCTTCTTTCATCAGTCTGTTATATTGATGTAACTCGGACACCGCTGTAGACTGAACAACGATGTTAGGACCATTCCTGTAAAGTCGTTTATTATGCATATTTGTTATTTTGTGTTATACTTTGGACATTTAGTGAACATGTGTAACCGGTTATTTTCTTGCCCAGTGCGGGATTCGATACGAGGTATACTTCACCACAAGGCGACATCACTAACCGCTCGGCTAAAGGGTCAGACCCGTTAGCTAGGGATTAACGTGTCTTATTAGTAGTTTACACGTTTAAACTGGAGACGTGAAATTTTTATATGTAAGCTCACATATGAAAAGATTTAGTGTGATGCATTTTGATTGGCTGCTTAAGTTGCTATAAATAGGTGAGCCCGGAAATGTACCGTTAGAATGGATCCAGTAGTTTGAAAACTGAACTAAGAAAAGCCCAAGCTAATAATGAATCAGTGATGGCAGTGTTCTTTGATGCAGAGAAAGCTTGTGATATGGTATGGAAAGAGGGATTGTTGATCAAGTTAGGAAAAATGAGAATAACTGGAAGAACTTTTAATTGGATCAAAAACTTTTTATTTGATAGATTCATTCATTCATTCATTCATCAGCCGCTTCTCCGGGGTCAGGTCGCGGTGGCAGCAAGCTAAGTAGGGCACTCAGACGTCCCTCTCCCCAGCAATGCCCTCCAGCTCCTCCTGGAGGATCCCAAGGCGTTCCCGGTCTAGGTTGGACATGTAGTCCCTGCAGCGAGTTCTGGGCCTACCCCGGGGTCTCCTCCCAGTTGGCTGTGCCCGGTAAACCTCCAAAGGAAGACGCCCAGCAGGCATCCTAATCAGATGCCCGATCCACCTCAACTGGCTCCTTTCGACGCGAATGAGCAGCGGCTCTACTCCAAGCTCCCTCCGGATGTCCAAGCTCCTCACCCTATCTCTAAGGCTGAGCCCAGACACCCTACGGAGGAAACTCATTTCAGCCGCTTGTATCCGCGATCTCACCCTTTCGGTCACTACCCAAAGGTCATGACCATAGGTGAGGGTTGGAACGAAGATTGACTGATAAATTGAGAGCTTTGTTTTCCGGCTCAGCTCCTTCTTCACCACAACGTCGTCATTTAGCCTAGAATTCTTCATTCTAATTTGTACCGAAGTTTAATCTCGTAGTAAAAAAAAAAAAGAAGCAAATAACTTTGGATTCAATACTTTTATTTTCTGATTCGTGTCGAGTGTGAAAGTGGCTTGAGGTCCTGAGCTAGTGAGTCAGCATGGCTGCATCCATCCATTATCAAAACCGCTTATCCTGCCGTCAGCGTGGCGGGGATGCTGGAGTCTATCCCAGCAGTCATTGGGCGGCAGGCAGGGAGACGCACTGAACAGGCCGCCAGGCACTAAAAAAAGACGGAGCTAGTCGACGGACTACGGAGCTAATTAAGCTAGTTATTGTAAACTACTAATAAGACACGTTAGCCCCTAGCTAACGGGTCTGACCCTTTAGTCGAGCGGTTAGTGATGTCGCCTTGTGGTGCAGTCTGTAGTTTACATTATGCTAGCTGGAAAAAGATGACAAAACAGACCGAAAGTCACATCGAAGCCGAAGAGTATTTGAAGGTTTACAGAGGTACCTTGAATATTACTCCGTCGGAACGAAGCTGTCCCTGGACCAGGTCTGATACTCTCTCACGATTCTACTAGCCTACTGACGATGCTAACTTTAGCCAAAGGAGAAAGGTGGAAGTATTCCCATACGGTATCCCCGTTCAGAAAGTCATTGTTATTAACAAGGAATCCCATACGTCATGTAACTCCTTTCACACGTGTTTGTGAATGAAAGAAGAGTACGAAGGTGTAGAAAATTCATAGACTTGTAGCAGTTAATGTATGAAGATTCACGAGTGAAACGCTATGGCAGATGAACGTGTGGATACACTGTTAGCCAAAAGAGGACGCCTAAGCCCACGGAAAAGGTTGTAGAAGAGAAAGTAAGGCGATTGAAAGGCGGACGAACGGGAAAGTTGGCGCAGTTAACCAAGTAAAAGAATGAGATCGAAAAATTGAAGCAAGACAAATGTAATGTTGATATTGTAAACTACGAATAAGACACGTTAGCCCCTAGCTAACGGGTCTAACCCTTTAGCCAAGCGGTTAGTGATGTCGCCTTGTGGTGCAGTACAACCCGTATAGAATCCCGCACCGGGCAAGAAAATAACCGGTTACATTGGTGGCAGCGGTGGGATCCGGAAGTGTGCAGATCCTCAGAAGTCACTTCGGAGCGCGGGAAGAACAAGCGCGATGGCGCGCTTCCGGGGAGGGTGACGACTGTAAACTACTAATAAGACACGTTAGCCCCTAGGTAACGGGTCTGACCCTTTAGCCGAGCGGTTAGTGATGTCGCCTTGCGGTGCAGTACACCCCGAATCGAATCCCGCACCGGGCAAGAAAATAACCGGTTACAATATCATCAAAGAGGAAGTTCTCCTGATGTAGAGTATGAACGGCTTAATGAACAATTGTGTGAGCTGTTAGCCAAAGACGAAAGGAAAGATGATCAGCATATGTATAAAAACAGACGTGCTGAATTTAAGCTTTATATATACAAGAGACCAATAGATGGATCACACAGGTTAGAAAGGGCTCTTCTCAAGAAATATAGGTAGAAGATTTTAGACGACGTGGTAGTGTCTCTGAAGCTAGTTCTGTTATAGGTCGTTCATCACTGGTATCTACCACTAGTTCAGCACGGTTGAAACTTAAGGCAGAACGTGAACCACTGGTAGTAAAAGCTGCAGCTCTGAAAAAGAAAGAGGCAATTGAGCAAGAAGAGGTCCGCTTGAAAGCAAAAAAGGAGTAACTGGAAATTGAAACTGCAATTGCTGCTTCAGATGCAAGGTTAAAGGTGTATGAAGAATTTGAAGAGGCTCAAGATTCTATGGATGATTACTTCGAGTCAAACCCAAGACCCAAAGCCATGTCTACAAATTTACCATGTAGAAAAGAAAAACATGACATTGATGGTGATTATTTACACTGAGGAGATAGTAAGTGTAATATTTGCTAGTAATATTTGATTTGCTAATGTCCCTTACGGCTTTCCGTAGCGCCACAACAAAGTCACGTGATGTACGTAACAACGTCAGTGGGAATCCGGTCGGTGAATAAACACCCAGCACGAGAGAAGTCGTCCTTGCTTTATTAATGTTATAAGTTAACATAGCCAGAGGGCACAGATCATTACATGGTGTCAGAGTAGCGGAGTTTAAATACCCAATATGGATTCGTACGGCGTTCCAGCTCCACGGATGGACTGGGAATCGGCGAACTTACCTGAAGCATGGAGACGATTTCGACAAACAACGGAGCTAATGTTCAAGGGCCCCCTGCGCGGGAAGAACGAAGAGGAGAAATGCAGCTACCTCCTGCTCTGGATAGGGGAAAAAGGGCGCGATGTGCACAACACTTGGACACTCAGCGGAGAACAAGCCAAGAAGCTAGAAACGTACTACGATAAGTACACTGAGTACATCACCCCCAAAGCAAACCCGATTTATGCCAGATATAAATTTCATGAAAAGATGCAGGGAGAGAGTGAATCCTTCGAACAATTTGTAACTGAGCTAAAGCTCCTAGTCAAAGACTGTGGCTACCCAAATGCCGACGAGATGGTCAGGGACCGCATCGTGTTTGCCACCAACTCACCCAGAGTGAGAGAAACGGTACTTAGCCAGGGAGCTGAGCTAACGCTAGAAAAAGCCATAGATGTAGCCCGCTCACACGAGCTAGCAAAGCAACAGCTAAAGTTTATGGGCCAGGGCAGCACACATGAAACGGTGCACGCAATAGGCTGAAAGACTTACAAACCGAACGCACCCAAAGCAGCTAACGCTAACTACAGACAAAGGGAGGGTAACGTTAGCACCGTCGCTAGGACGTATAGCTATTGTGGAGGGCTACACGGCGCTAAAGCCACTTGCCCAGCTAAGGGTAAACAATGCATTAAATGCAAGAAGCTCAATCATTTTGCTAAAGTATGCAAGTCTAGCTCCCAGGGACAGACAAAGTACTACCGCGGCACAGTACATGCCGTCGGAGAGAACCCAGAAGAGTACACCACTGACAGAGAGCAGGAAGAACTGTACTTCGACAACATTACAGTGGAGAGCACCGCTGTGGGAGAACAGACAGAGCTGTACATAGACTGCATCTCAATAGAGAACAACGGAAAAAGCAACGAGCAGGCTTATGTAGAGGTTGGAATTGGCACACCTCCACAGAAGGTAAAGTTTAAACTAGACACTGGGGCACAGGCCAATACTATTCCCACCAACCTGTTTCAGGCGCTGTTCAAAAATGTGACACTGAAACCAGCAATACACAGACTCACTGAATATGGAGGAGGCGCGCTGAGCATGAAAGGCACATGCAAACTCAAATGTAAGTACAGAGACAATGCAATGATGCTGGACTTTTACGTCATTGACACAAACGCCCCACCAGTCATGGCAATGAAAACATGCCGTGACCTAAACTTGGTAAAAATAGTGACGGCTGTGAGCGAGGAAAACAATGTCACATCACAGAGCATAATGGATGAGTATGCAGATGTTTTCCAGGGAATAGGAGAGTTCCCAGGCGAGTGCACCTTCCGCGTCACACCAGATGCAACGCCGGTCGTCTGCCCGCCACGCAGAATCCCCATCGCCCTACGCAGCAAACTGAGGGACGAGCTTGACAGCATGGAGAAAGGCGGCATAATCTGTAAGGTAACAGAACCCACAGAATGGGTGAACGCACTCGTCATTGTTGAGAAGCCAAAGACAGGCAAACTTAGAGTGTGTTTAGACCCCAGAGCTCTTAACAAAGTCATACAACGACCTCACTACCCCCTCCCCACGCTGGAGGACGCCACCACAAAGCTCGCTGGAGCTGAGTACTTTAGCATGTTAGACGCGCAGTCAGGCTATTGGGCCATCAAACTGAGCACTGAATCCTCAATGTTGACGACATTTAACACAGTGTTTGGCAGGTATCGTTTCCTCAGACTGCCATTCGGAATCGTGTCCGCTCAAGACGAGTTCCAGAGACGCGTGGATGAAACATATGAAGGATTGGACGGTGTGATGGCCATAGTGGACGACATACTAGTGTTCGGCAAGACTAAAGAGGAACATGACCAGCGTCTCAGAGCGATGCTGAAGCGCACAAGGGAGCGAGGGGTGAGGCTCAACCCCGACAAGTGTCACATATGCGTGTCCGAGGTAAGCTACTTCGGCCACACGCTCTCACACGAAGGCATCAAACCAGACCCACACAAGGTGAAGGCGGTCAAGGACATGCAACCCCCACAGAACAAAGCAGAGCTGGAGACAGTCCTCGGCATGATCAACTACCTCGCCAGATTCGCTCCACACCTCTCACAGATAAACTCACCCCTCAGACAGCTTCTGAAACAGGACAGTGAGTTTGTGTGGGATGCAGTCCACGACAAGGCGTTCCAAGAGATGAAGAATCTCATTACACAGCACCCAGGTCCAGTACTCTCATATTTCGACCCGCAGAAAGAGCTGCGACTCCAAGTGGATGCATCCAAAAGTGGCCTTGGGGCTGTCATGCTCCAAGATGGCAAACCAATTGTCTATGCGTCCAAGTCACTCAACAGCACTGAAGAAAACTACGCACAGATAGAGAAGGAGCTCTACGCTGTGGTCTTCGGCTGCAAGAGGTTCCACGAGTACATGTACGGACGAAAAGTGATTGTGGAGTCAGACCACAAGCCTCTGGAGGCAATACTAAAAAAGCCACTGGCAGCAGCACCACCCCGGCTGCAACGGATGATCCTGGCGCTCCAAAAATACGACATCCAAATCATCCACCGCCCCGGTAAGGACATACCGGTGGCCGACACACTGTCACGCAAGTCAATAGAACACCACGACAGTGACCTACAGGAAGGGATGGAGGCCCAAGTGCACACAGTCCTCAGCAACATCCCTGTGAGCGACACAAGACTCACAGAAATCAAGCAGGAAACAGCGCAAGATCCACAGCTCACCGCACTCAGACGAGCCACACTCACTGGCTGGCCAGACACAAAGAAAAAGTGCCCACCCAGCATCCAGGAATACTGGAACCACAGAGCAGAAATCTCAGAAATGGACGGTATCCTGTTCAAAGGTGAGAGAATCATTGTCCCCCAAAAGCTTCGCAAGGACATGATACAGCGCATCCATGCCGGCCACCTTGGTGTGGAAAAAAGCAAATGCCGAGCAAGAGACTTACTGTTCTGGCCTGGCATGGGGAAACAGATCGAGGATGCGGTAGCAGACTGCAGCATATGCCAAGAACGGCGCAGCGCAAATGCAAAGGAACCAATGATGTCACACGCCATACCCGAGCGGCCGTGGCAAGTGATAGGCACAGACCTATTCACATGGAACTCACAGGACTTCATAGTCACTGTGGACTACTACTCCAGATTCTTCGAGCTAGAGAGACTTTACAGCTGCACCTCATCTGCCGTCATCATGAAGCTGAAAGCAGCAATGGCTCGACACGGAATCCCCGAGACTATCATCAGCGACAACGGTCCGTGCTACAGCTCTGGTGAGTTCCGCAACTTCTCACAGACATGGGGTTTCTCACACACCACCACAAGCCCCCACTACCCACAGAGCAACGGCCTCTCCGAGAAGACTGTCCAGACGGCCAAACGCATCCTGGACAAAGCCAAAGCTGAGAACAAAGACCCCTACATGAGCTTACTGGAGTATCACAACACACCGGTGGACAACCTGAAATCACCGGCACAGCTACTGATGAGTCGGAGGCTGCGGTCCATTCTCCCATCAACAGCAAAACACCTGCAGCCACAGATCGCCAGTCAGGAGGATGTTCACAAAAGGAGAGAGGTATGTCAACAGCGCCAGCAGGCATACTACAACCGAACAGCCAAACCTCTGCCCCACCTGCCCGCAGGCACACCAATCCGCTTCCGGCAGGAGGATGGATCCTGGAGACCTGCAACTGTGGAAAGACCAGCGAACACAGACAGGAGCTACCACATCCAAACCAAAGAAGGTCAGATCTACCAACGCAACCGTCAACACCTGCGACAAAGCAGAGTGAACACTCACACTACACACACACACACACTTCACAGCAGACTGTTACCAGCGCTAACAACAACACACAAGCCCATCAGCAAGAGCATGCTGAACCTCCAGACACGAACAATCAGCGACAACCAGACACACAGCCTGGTTACACCACGAGGTCAGGTCGCACGATCAAACCAAGACAAATCCTTGACTTATGAATGTTAAAAAAAGAGAGAATTTTACACTAACCTGTACTATACCTGCTATGTTTTGAAAAGAAATATTTACAGCGTTCACTTACCTTGTGTACCTACCTGCTGTTTGCAGTTACCAGTAATGAAATGAAAAAGAAAAAAAAAGATGAAATGTTATTACGGTGTCACATTTAGACAGTGAAGGAAATGTTTTACACTACTTTGTTGCAGTCCAGTTATATAAGAGTTCCACTTTCATATTCTTTCTTATTAAGATTGTATTCGCTTATAAACGTGCTCAACGTGGTCTGTATCTCTGCAGAGAAAGCAGCACTTTTCAGAAAAAGGGAGATGTAATATTTGCTAGTAATATTTGATTTGCTAATGTCCCTTACGGCTTTCCGTAGCGCCACAACAAAGTCACATGATGTACGTAACAACGTCAGTGGGAATTCGGTCGGTGAATAAACACCCAGTCAGAGAGAAGTCGTCCTTGCTTTATTAATGTTATAAGTTAACATAGCCAGAGGGCACAGACCATTACAGTAAGCTGTTTCCAGTTTTCAATCCAAAGCTAGATGATCAAATTGATTATTCAGCCAGAAGAAGATCTCTATCAAGGCTTACTGCAGACAATGCCCAGTGTACTGACTCTTCCACTGAAGGCTTGTACAAAGTGTTGCAGTGCCAAAATTAGGTCACTGAGATGCTCATCAAGCAACAAAGTTTATCTCAACTCACTCACAGAGACATTCCAGTGTTTACAGGAGACACTTACAGATCTTCCATAAGGGCTTTTGAGCATGCCATTGATAGTAAAACTGCCGGCCAACAAGATCGGTTGTATTATTTAGAGCAATTTACGGGTGGAGAGCCAATTGATCTAATTCATAGCTTTGAGCACATGAGCCCAGACAGGGCTTACAGAGAAGCTAGGCCACTGCTTGATCGTCACTATGGAGATGAGCTGACAATTGCCACAGTTTATATGAAGAAGGCAATGGAATGGCCTCACATAAAGCCAAAAGATTGAAATGGATTGAATACATTTGCATTGTTCTCGATTGGATGTTGTAACACAGTAAGTGATGTGGATTACATGGATGAGATGAACAACCCCACCAACACGAAGTGCATCTTATCTAAACTTCCATTCAAACTGAAAGATGAAGAAGCCATGCTTATGACATTCAAGAAAAAAAATAGAATAATAACCAGGTTTTCTGATTTGGTAGAATTTGTTAACCATCAAGCTAAAGTCGTCAATGACCTACTGTTTGGAGATATCCTGGATGTCACCTCTGGTAGACAGGGAAGTACAAAGAAGAGACCCAGTGCTGGAAAAAGTGAGCCCAAAGGGAGCAGCTTTGCTGTAAGCATGTCTTCTACTGAAAAGGATGCCAGTAAAGGTCAACCCAAGAAGAAATCTACTTCAGCTAAATCCACTAGTGTTTTCCAAAGTCCCTGTCTTTACTGTAAAAAGAGTCACTCACTGAACGTTTGCAGCAAGATCAGAGATCAGCGTTTGATAGAGAGAATTCAGTTCTTGAAGTCCAGTGCTCTTTGTTTTGGGTGTCTTACAGCAGGTCATCAGTACAAAGGCTGCAAGAAAAAGGCATCATACCCAGATTGTTCCCTTAAGCACCCTGCTATCCTGTGTATGGTGAAGAAAGATGCGACTTCAGAAAAGAGCAGTGCGGATGACAGCTCACAAGGCACAGGTGAAGTTACAAGTGTACAAGTGCTCTCATGTCTGCAGGGTGTAGACAAGGTGAACACACTGGGGCCGGGAGCAGCGAATGTATACTCTCCATAGTACCTGTGCAGATGAAACACAAGAAAGGCACAAGGATTATCAAGACCTATGTATTCCTGGATCAAGGAAGCATGGCGACTTTCTGCACTGAAGACTTAGCAAATAAGTTAAACATCCAAGGCAGAAAGACAGAGTTCCTTCTTCACAATATGGCACAAGAACAGGGAGTGAAGAGATGTTCTTACAGATTTGGAGGTTTGTAACCTAGACGAACAAAACTGTATTAAGCTGCCAAATGTGTATACTCAACCAAACATGCCTGCAAAGAAAGTCAGTATACCACGGAGGAAAGGTTTGGAGAAGTGGTCTTACCTGAATGGAGTCCATCTCCCACAGCTAGAGTCAGACATTGGCCTGCTCATCGGTGCCAATGCTTACAAAGCTATGGAGCCTTGGGAGATTATTACCAGCCAGAGAGACTGACCATATGCTGTAAAGACAGCTCTTGGTTGGGTTGTTAATGGGCCAATTTGTAGAGGGGGAGAGAGGCAGTCAGATGACACCACAAGAAAGAGCTTCTTGGTCAACCACATCTCTGTGATGAACATCAAAGAAATGTTGACTCAGCACTACAATGCTGATTTTCCAAAGAGCAGCTGTGATGATAGATGAGAACCATCCCAACAGGATAAGGAGTTCATGCATGCTGTAACAACATCAGCACGGTTCATTGATGGTCATTACTGCCATAAGTTGCCTCTGAAGATGAAGAAGCAATACAACCATGGTATAGCTGAACAAAGGTTTAACACTTTGAAGAGGAAGTTCATTAGAATCCAGATTTCTTTGAAGAGTACAAAGGATTCATGAACAACATATTGGAGAAAGGTTATGCCATTAGCGTACCAGAAGAGCAACTGAGTCACAGCAATGGTAGGGTATGGTTCATCCCACGCCATGGAGTATACCACCAGAAAAAGAGAAAACTAAGAGTTGTTTTTGATTGTGCGGCAACTTACTAAGAAGTTTCATTGACTGAAAAGTTGCTACAAGGACCCGATCTTACGAACAGCCTTATCGGAGTGCTGCTGAGATTTAGAGGAGAGCCAGTCGTGATGATGGCTGATATTGAGTTCATATTCTACCAGGTGCAGGTTCCAGACATGGATGCTGATCTGTTGCGCTTTCATTGGTGGCCAGGTGGTGATCTGAATGAGGAAGCAGCAGAGTACAAGATGTGCATCCATCTGTTTGGAGCTACAACGTCCCCTAGTTATGCTTCGTATGCACTTAGAAGAACAGGAGAAGATGCAGCAACAAAGACTACACAAGAAGCCACTGAGACAGTCCTCAAAAACTTCTATGTAGACGACTGTTTGAAATCAGTAGCTACAGAAGACTTAGCTGTTGATCTGATGAGGGAACTGATGACTTTGTGTGCCAGTGGAGGTTTCCATCTAACAAAATGGATGAGCAACAGTAGAGCCCTGCTGTGTTCCATCCCTGAGAAGGAACGAGCAGCAGACGTTAAAGATCTAGATTTGCAGCATAATGAATTACATGTGGAGCGGGCATTAGGTGTGCAGTGGTGCACAAGTTCTGACAGCTTCAGGTTCAAGATTCAACTGCCAGATAAGCCAGGTACAAGAAGAGGCATCCTGTCTGTTGTCAGTTCGACCCGATGTATGACCCAATGGGTTTTTTGGCACCACTTCTTTTACATGTTAAGCTCATTTTGAGAGATCTCTGCAAGGAGAAAAAAGGCTGGGATGAAGAAATTCCAGAGAAGCAAAGCCAGACATGGCAGAAGTGGTTATCAGACCTTGACAAGCTCCCAGAACTCAGTGTGAGCAGATGTATAAAATCCGCCTCATTTGGGCCCAAGAAAGCAGCACAAATTCATTTTTCAGATGCCAGTCAAGATGGATATGGCATTGTGTCTTATCTTTTGTTCATGAATGAGCAAGGTTAAAAACACATTTCCTTTTTGATGGGAAAGTCAAGAGTGGCACCACTGAAACAAATTACTGTTCTCAGAATGGAGTTGGCAGTAGTTGCAGTCATGGTTGACAGGATGCTGAAGGAAGAACTCAGGCTCCCCTATTGGATTCGTTCTTCTGGACAGATAGCATGATGGTGTTAAAGTACATCGAAAATTATACCCTACGTTTCAAAACGTTTGTGGCAAAGGGTTCATTAGGGAAGCTACCATACATTCTCAATGGACGTATGTCAACACCTCAGAGAGCCCAGCTGATCAGGCCTCGAGAGGGTTAAAGATTGAGATCTTCATGAAGAGTAAGAGCTGGTTTCAAGGACCTAGATTCTTGTTGAATGAGAGTGAGTGGCCAGAACGACCTGAACAGCCAACCATTTGACGGAACGTGATGCTGAGGTGAAGATATCAAGTCCAGTAAGGAGCACAGATGCAGTAAGTCAGCCTGTAGAGTATTACTCCAGTTGGCATAGATTGAAGGAGGCAACTGCATGGATTTTATACCGGAGAGAGACCTTGTGGCACCTGAGTGAGAAGAAAAAAGGGTTTGAGCAGACCATAAAACAATCTGAAAATGATCCAGGAAAAAAATCAAATCGGTTGTCCTACAGCAAATGTTCATGTGCAAGAAGAAACTAGGAAAAAGAATGCTCACTGTTGAGGATTTATCAAAAGCTGAAAGGGAACTGATTAGATATAGTCAGAGACAAGCATACGTAGAAAAAATTAAAAACTTGGAGCAAGGAAGCACTCATGTGAGAAGGAACAGTACTATTTACAAACTGGATCCATATAGATGGTGTATTGAGGGTAGGAGGACGCCTGAACAGATCGGCGATGCCTGCCATTCTGCCTAAAAATCACAGAAAACCCCGCCTTATTCTCCAACACATTCATGAAGAGACAGGACATGGTGGCAGAAATCATGTCTTAGCCAGATTATGACAAAGTTATTGGATACCTAGAGCCAATGCTGCAGCAAGAAGTGTGATCTCAAGAGTATAACACCTGTAGAAGACTGTGTTCAAAGGTAGGAGAACACAAGACTCGTCGCCCCTTTTTGTCTCACAATCTGCAAATGCTTGTTTGCGCATGTAAATAAGGGAATATGTCTATAGAGAAATAAATCTTATTTCACACTCTGGAACCTATAACACGTGTGACCTTGTCTCATACTATGTGAGACTGTATGTGTCTAGTCTGTATCTAGCTGGAAGCTGAACTTTTCTCCCAGACTGTGTGTAACACAACTGTGACTATACTTGTCCTTCGTCAGAGTCAGTGTCTTGAGTCACCTCTGTGTCTTTGTGTCCTGTGTCACTCTTAGTATCGCCCGTTTCAATGTCTGTGAATGTTGGAATGTCCTGTGGATCTGTCGGTGGAAACTCTCTCTCGTCTGTCTTCAGTAGATGTTTCCTGTTCCTCCTGTAGACTCTTCCATCTGGTGTGCGAACTATGAAGGATCTTGGCTGCTGATGTCTGTTCACCACCACAGCTGGCTGCCATGTGTCCCCTCTCTGTATTCTGACATTTTCACCTGTTTGCAGATCTGGCAAGTGTCGTGTTTATCTGTCATAGTAGCTCTTTTGCTTCATTTGCTTGTACTTTTGCTTGTCGTGTACTTGAGCTTTACTTTCAGGAGTGAGTAGAGTTGTGGATGTTGGCAGTTTGGACTTCAGACGATGTCCCATTAACAGCTGCGCAAGAGAGAACCCCACACCCTCAATCAGTGTGTTGTGGTATTCAAGCAGAGCAATGTAATGGTCACCGTTGCTGCTTTGTGCCTTCTTAAGCATGTACTTGACAGTTTGTACAGTTCTCTCTACCTGCCCATTGGACTGAGCATGCCCTGGACTGGAAGTAACATGTTGAAATTCCCAGCTTTCAGAAAACACTCTGACTCCCCACTGGCATATTGTGGACCATTGTCGCTAATGACAATATCTGGAATACCATGTCTTGTGAATGTCAACTTCATTGCAGTAATGGCACCTCGACTGGTCATGTAATTCAACTCGGTGATCTCAGGATATTTTGAATATTAGTAAACACAAAGCAGGTATTCTGCACCATTGTAGTGAAAGAGATCTGTGCCAATCTTCTCCCATGGTCTTCCTGGTAGTGTGTGGGGAAGTAGAGGCTCTCTTGGATTGCTGTTTTTGTTTTCATTACAAACGGCACACTGAGACACAATGTTCTCTATCTGAGTTGACACAGTATCACAAGAAAAGAGCGCCACCTCAGGACTGAAGCATACCTTGTCAGAAGGTGATGAGAAAAACAAGAAGAATATAGAGTGGGACGTAAAGAAGCCCAAGGTAGAAGGCATGGCATTGGAAACTCAACTGGAATTGAAAATCACAGCAACAGCAGGCAATCACCTTAAAGTTTAAAAGAATTTACATACAGCAGTTGGTGGAAGATCGGCTGAGGATTTTGCAGCTTGCAGTTTTTGACAAAAGTTTACAAGAGTTGAAAGACAGAGTACAAAGGATCGATGGCGCCACTAAACACCAGACAACCATTAAAACACTGCAAGCTAAGATGGCTCGATTGACAAAAAAGTTTGGAGAGGCCAATTAGATCTCTGAGATCACAAGAAAACAGGATGCGCTCGTTACTGCTACTGCTGCTGCTTCTACCAAGATTGCAACTGCTGCAAACACACCTCAGTCACAACAGCCAGTCCAGACTTCAGTAGAGATCAAGCAGACTCCAGCAACCCTTGTCTCAACAAGTGGAACTGGGATCCCACTTCTGACACCGGCTGTCTGAGATGGTGTGTCGGGTGCGCACACCCGGCCAAAAGCGTATGGTGGCACTGCACCAGGACAGACCCTCCCCATACTGCCCCCTTGCTCCGACTGTCGTTGGGGTTGGGGGCGACAGTAGCTCCCCATGCGCCGATCAGTGTGCTTCTCCCCCAGTTGCGCTTCCTGTAAGCCCTAGGCGGCCTGTTTGCCAGCGACGGCACCCTGGACATTTGAGGGACTATGTATTGGCTGATAGGATCGCCGAGGACAACTGACCCCTCAGGTGGGAGCTATGCGGTGACCGGGGAGGGTGGTCACTGGACTAATGGCAGGTATGCACTGGAGGAGGCTAAGGGATTCTGGGACTGTTAACGTTCGTGTTCAGATTATTGTTTCGTGATGTGGTGTTCATGTTTTGGTTATTGTTGTGTTGTTTTTTGGGGGGGCTCGGCTTGGACTGGGTAGACGACCATTTTACTGGCTGACTGACTGTAGGACTGTGACTAAGACTGATGTTCGTAATAGTGACCTCATTGGGGAAGCCATTGTTCAGCAACCATTTTGGGGGGCAAAATACAACAGCACTCCCGGGGTCGTGCGGTGTATGGGACACAGGAGCTCTCACTCAAACGAGATCTCCACCACTTGCCTCCTTTTACACCAGCTCGCCACAATATGTTGTGGTGCTTGAACTTAAAGAAAAGACAAAGTGTAATTTATCTTTTCTTTTAAGTTTTCTTTTACTTAATCCCTGTTGGGAAATTCATCCTCTGCATTTAACCCATCCCAACACAGACTGTAGCTAGGAGCAGTGGGCAGTGGCTGTGCAGCGCCCGGGGACCAACTCCAGTTCTTCTTGCCATGCCTTGGTCAGGAGCACAGACAGGAGTATGAAGCTATGCACGTATTTTGATGGGGGGAGGAAACCTATGCAGACATTGGGAGAACATGCAAACTCCACACAGAAAGGACCTGGGACAGCCTGGGGTTTGAACCCAGGACCTTCTTGCTGTGAGGCAACAGTGCTAACCACTGGGCCACCGTGCTACCTAAAAAGTGATACATATATATATACTCACCGGCCACTTTATTAGGCACACCTGTCCAACTGCTCATTAACGCAAATTTCTAATCATCCAATCACATGGCAGCAACTCAATGCATTTAGGCATGTAGACATGGTCAAGACGATCTGCTGCAGTTCAAACCGAGCATCAGAATGGGGTAGAAAGGCGATTTAAGTGACTTTGAACGTGGCATGGTTGTTGGTGCCAGACGGGCTGGTCTGAGTATTTCAGAAACTGCTGATCTACTGGGATTTTCACGCACAACCATCTCTAGGGTTTACAGAGAATGGTCCGAAAAAGAGAAAATATCCAGTGAGCGGCAGCTCTGTGGGCGAAAATGCCTTGTTGATGCCAGAGGTCAGAGGAGAATGGCCAGACTGGTTCGAGCTGATAGAAAGGCAACAGTAACTCAAATAACCACTCATTACAACCGAAGTATGCAGAAGAGCATCTCTGAACGCACAACACGTCGAACCTTGAGGCAGATGGGCTACAGCAGCAGAAGACCACACCGGGTGCCACTCCTGTCAGCTAAGAACAGGAAACTGAGGCTACAATTCGCACAGGCTCACCAAAATTGGACAATAGAAGATTGGAAAAACGTTGCCTGGTCTGATGAGTCTCCATTTCTGCTGCGACATTCGGATGGTAGGGTCAGAATTTGGCGTCAACAACATGAAAGCATGGATCCATCCTGCCTTGTATCAACGGTTCAGGCTGGTGGTGGTGGTGTAATGGTGTGGGGGATATTTTCTTGGCACACTTTGGGCCCCTTAGTACCAATTGAGCATCGTGTCAACGCCACAGCCTACCTGAGTATTGTTGCTGACCATGTCCATCCCTTTATGACCACAGTGTTCCCATCTTCTGATGGCTACTTCCAGCAGGATAACGCGCCATGTCATAAAGCTCGAATCATCTCAGACTGGTTTCTTGAACATGACAATGAGTTCACTGTACTCAAATGGCCTCCACAGTCACCAGATCTCAATCTAATAGAGCACCTTTGGGATGTGGTGGACCGGGAGATTCGCATCATGGATGTGCAGCCGACAAATCTGCAGCAACTGCGTGATGCTATCATGTCAATATGGACCAAACTCTCTGAGGAATGTTTCCAGTACCTTGTTGAATCTATGCCACGAAGGATTAAGGCAGTTCTGAAGGCAAAAGGGGGTCCAACCCGGTACTAGCAAGGTGTACCTAATAAAGTGGCCAGTGAGTGTATATGTAGGGTATGTTTTGTTTTTTTAATTTCATGCCAGCAGAAAAACATTGTGAATTGCCATGCAGCAAATACCTAATTTCATCTCCAAATATTAGATGAAAATACTTTGTGTCTTTGTGTCCTAACGGGAGCAGCTGAAAGTAGTAGTAGTAGTACTTTGTGTCTTGGCAATACTGCCCTCAGTACATTTGTGTCAGTGTATGGGAGCTCCATTCTTTATTCCCTCAGCTCGGGGAAGCTCTGGGAATAAGTGGCGGGTGACAGTGATACTCCTTGGAGACGCCTGAAAAGGATGCTTTGTGTTCTGCATTCAGTGCCGTCACCACATCCACTGATCTTTTTTTTTTCTCTCATCTTTTTGTTATCACTTAGCGTATTTACTATGCGAGTTATCTCTAAATCTACTACATTTTCTACCTTGGCAGACTTGGCACCAGACACGCCTACCCATCCTGGAAAAGGGACCCCCCCACCTTTGATACTGAGGATTCTTCTTTTTCCTTAAGGTTTTTCTTTCTTCCTTTTTTCTGTGTTTTTCCTCTTACAAATTGAGGGGCCCAATGGATCAATTGTGTCATCCATTGTCATTCACTGTATCTACCAGTTTTTCCCCTGTGGATGTGAAGGCCTCTGAGAGTGTAAATGTGATTTAGGGCATTAGAAAGTCTAGGCTTGGCTTTTTGTTCTTTCTCGAAAGCTGAGATGGCAGCAATGCGAATATGCAATATGGCGGGTTGAATTTAAAACACAGAGACGGAACAGATTTTAAGATTGCTTTATAAGATATATAGATATTTTTTTTCAGATTTGAATTATAATGTCAAAAAATACATACTATGATTTACAGTTTTCACTACATCATAATGCTTAGCATGACAGACGTCACGAGTAGCAACTGAAATATTAATTTAAATATTAAATAACTGATGATAGGTAAACTGAAAGTAAATGTGTAAACACTAAACTAAGGTTATTTTTTTTCTATTGCAACACTTCCGATAAAGTGGTTCTGTAACAGTACAAAAAAGTATTAGAATATTACTACTTTTTTTTAATTCATTTCCAGTTATTATGGAAAAACGATAAAACAAAAAACACAGTGCGCTTTCGATGTCACCTTCGATTTGCTCTAGCTTGATTGCTTGACTAGCTTCTTCAGTGGTCCGTGGTCATTTGTTTTTTTTTTGTGTTTTTTTTTTGGAGCACGTCTTATGGACGGAGCTGCACCAAAATCTGCCACTCACGCCCACTTTTGTGTGGACCTCCCCTGCTCGATGGTCAGCAATCGGTGTCACAGGGTCAAGGGTCAACATTCACTTTCAGTTCAATCCAGGAGGTGGGTTTTCTTCGAAGACCGAAAACAATTTTTGCCATAAAAGATCCTTGTATGTAATCTACAAAAAAAACGATTGAGAACCAGGGCAACTGCCATTACATGAAGTGTAAATTCAATTTACATTTTTAACTGAACGAAGTGAGAGTGAACCGACCCCCTATCCTATTCAGTGGGCTTTGGGGTATGCCTGCCACGAGAGACCATCTCTGTGCTCTTCTCTCCTGCCAGACGCTGGGGAGGTTATGCACAGATCTTGTAAGGCCAGATAAAACAACAAATGCTACCTAACAAATCTGGTTAAGGCCCGCTAGACTGGGAGAGTGATATCTTAAGTAGAAACCCTACTGACTGTGACCTTGGTGAACCCAATGCCATCGCTTGTCCGAGGGCCTGCGGTAAATGTAAAATAAGGTATAATTTTGGATTTGCAATCTAGGCCTTTATCTTCTCGTGTCTGTTCTGCGTGGCAGGCAGGGATGGAAGTTAAAAAAAGTGATGGGCATTGGCCCCAGAAAGTGGAGTTGATTGCCACCCCTGTAAACCCTCTCGGTTTGAAACCCCCCCCCCCCCCCCAAATACTAGCCACGAGGAGACTGGTTGAGTCAAATCTCGGTCCTATTAACAAGGTGGATTTAGGCTTCAGTCTTTGTGTGTTGGGCGCAGGCTGGAGCTGCTCCTCAGCAGCGGGGGGAGAAGGGTGGGTCGGCGGGGGACTCTGTGAAGGACTGGAGCTCGTAGGCAGCACCGCTGTCTACCTCCATGGACTTCCTGGAGAACAGCAAACGGATGTCCCTGTGGAGGTAGATCTTCCCAGACTTAGAGCTCTGGAACCTGGAAGAATACAGAAGCGGGGAAGTGGGAGAGATGGAAAGGGAGGTAGGGTTTAGATAAATGGGTTGTACACTGCTTATTTCAGCATTTCCTTCGTAACGTCTTTTCTGTTAAATGTGAAATGGAACACTTTAAAATGGGTATTAGTTCAGGAAAATGAGTTTAAATAAATAATTGAATAAAGGGTAAACATATCACAGGAGGAAATCAGATTAAACGTGGGCACAATCAAAACCTTTCCATTAAAAATATATATCATTTTGCATTTTTACAGGGTTCCCACTCATTTTTTGAAATAATTTTCCAGGACTTTTACTTGGACATGCATGACAGCCCTTGCCGGTAGGAGGTCATATAATTAATTCAGTGTTAACGTTAACGAAGTTTTAACAGTCTCTAAATGGACTGTGTAACTTTTAGCTGCTCACTGCTCATACTTCCAGCACTGTTGCGACATCTCTGCAGATGAAAATACGGATATGACATCTCAGCAGGTAAAAGTACAATCTCACAACCTAACTTTACAATTTTACATGACCTCAATGATATTTCTGGGACATCAGATCAATTTGATAATTTTCCAGGTGTTTTCCATGACTGGAAATCTAGTCTGTAAATGTCTGGAATTTCCAGGACACGGGGAAACCCTGTTTGTAGAGATAATTTACAAGATGTTATTAAATAAGCTGGGAAAAGTTCCACAGGAAATGAAACAATGGCCCAAGTGCACTGGGTGTACTCCAGCACAGTTTTGTTTCTGCTGCCGTGCTTTTTCCAGGATCAGTGCTCAGAGCAACGTCCATTACTGCCAAGGCCTCTGCAGAGTCCTTTGATTAGGCTGCGTTATATCTTGGACATACAGTTGGGGGTGGGGGTGGGGGAACACCAAACGGCTGTTTACCTCAGATGAACGAGGTAGCGCAGGGTACGTCCCTGGGCCAGGGCGAGGGGCTTCCTGCTGGTGTGTGTGTGAATGTCACGGCGGACAGGAACGGAGAAGGTCCTCTGGCGTAGGAAGGTCTGGTGTCCAGCTGGCATGGCTCGTAGGTCGTACACCACCACAAACATCTTGACTACTGTTTTGTTAGGGTTGAATAAGGTCTGAAATGTGCAGCCAGAGAACATGTGATTTTACACTTCGAGCTGCAATTCTGCTGAATGGATCAATTTATTTGTTGACACTATGTAAACAAGGATTTCATTAGGCTTCCAAATGCGATAAATGGAGAGGAATCTCGGTTGAAGTAATGCGGAGACATATCAACAAATTGAGACTCCAGCATTTCATAGCACACATTCACACTCATTGATCAGTGAGTGCATAAATAAGTGAATTAATGCATTTGAATACATACATGTAGATTCTGATCCTCTTGTACATCTATTCAAACATCTAATGCATTAATACTGTCTCTTTTCATTGCTGCTTTAACACAAAAACACGAGTTACACACTGCTGTGGAAATCCATCTTAGACACAGATGCCATCTATCTTGGGAAAATTTTCAACTGTAAATCTGACCAGCTGGTTATAACAGAACAATTTTACCCTACTTTAATATTTTCCATGCACTGGGTACAATATATAATTGATTATATGCCTTAAATACTGTGGTTGAAGGTTTTTTTTATGGCATAAGGCACCTTAACTCAAAGCAATTAAAGCTGTAAAAAAATTATCAAAATAAAGAACCCGTCTAATCACTGATGAACATATATAATATATCAGTGAAGCCTGTTTGTTGTGACAGTGCAGGCCAATTTTCGGCACTAATTCTCCATCCCTTGAGCCTTTTTGCTGTCGTCCATTTCGATGTAAACATACAGGTTTTGATAATAAAATATAGCTCTAGAAGTAAGCCTCCTTCCAACTTCATTCATCAAAATTAATGTAAGAGAATCGAGACACTGTCTGTGGTTGGTGGGGCAGCAATGACCTGTTGATTTAAATAAAAAGTAAGACAAATCAGAATAAAATTTACATACGGCGTTTTTTGTTTAAAAAGTTACAACAACAAGATTAACTCACTAAGATTTGGTGTATGTTGGATCTTGCCACTACTGTAAATTTCCCACGTCACTGAAAATGGGCCTTTTGGCCCTGGTTGAATGGTCCCCTTTTCTCACTAGGGGTCTCTATTTCACCGTGGCACCAGGTGTAAGTCTGTCTTTGTTCCCAGCCATTCACATTTCACTGGACACCACCTCCACAAAAAAATAAAATAAATGAATAAATAAAACAACACAAAAAGCTTCTCTCACCACTTGAATGGTTCCTGATGGAGGTACGCGGTAGCCCCGTTTCCCCAGGGACTCCAGGTTGATCACACCCTGTTTGGTGTACACATAAAATGACAACCAGCTTGTCAAAAAACACCATAAAAACCCACATCAATACTAACACACGAAGAGGCTGCTTACATGCAAACGAACAGTGCTTTGAGCTGTGACTTGACAATATCTCCAATGTTTGCAGATATGGCCTTCAGCTAAGCGCTCAATCATGCAGGCAGGAGCAGGAATGAATACAAATGATGGAATTATTGATTGAGGAACTGGAAAAAGTAACCACCATATATGGCGAAGGAGCGTTGTCATCAGAGACACTGTAGAATGACACGTCCACAGGCAAGGTCATGTGACTCGGGCAGAAGGACCCACTGGCACCAACCTCAGCTGTGAAGCCCTCCACTGTCCCCAAGGGCTCCAGGCGGTAGTTCAGCACACACTCCTGGAAATAATTTTAAAAGAAATCCAGTCAAAAAACCCCCAAAAAACAAAATAGCCTGGCAAGCCTGTCCAGGATGTTTCCCCACCTGCCGCCCAATGGCTGCTGGGATAGGCTCCAGCATCCCCGTGACCCTGAGAGCAGGATAAGCGGTTTGGATAATGGATGGAAAAACATATACACGCATATATACATACTCCGATACATATACATACACTGATGAGCCAACACATTATGACCACCTGGCTAATATGCTCTTGGTCCTCCGTGTGTTGCCAAAACAGCACCGACCCACCAAGGCATGGACTCTATAAGACCCCTGAAGGTGTGCTGTGGTATCTGGCACCAAAACATTAACAGCAGATCCTTCAAGTCCTTTAAGTTGTGAGGTTGAGCTGCTGTGGATCAGAGTTTTCGGTCCGGCACATCCCATAAATGCTCAATCAGACTGAGATCTGGAGAATTCTGGAGGCCAGGGCAACACCTTGAACACTTCATCATGTTCCTCAAACAATTACTGAACAATTGTGCAGTGTGGCAGGGTACATTACCCTGCTAAAAAAGGTCACTGCCATCAGGGAATACCATTGCCATGAAGGGCTGTACCTGGTTCAGGAAAAAAAAAATTGGCCCCATGACAGTCTTGGCAACCTGTCCCATCCTTGTCAAACATCATGTCAAAAACCTTGGTGTGATATTTGATTCCACCTTCAAGTTTGAAAAGCAAGTTGATGCAGTAGTGAAAGTCAGTTTTTTCCAGCTTCGTACTGCCAAAATCAAGCCATTTCTCTCTTTTAAAGAGCTCGAGAAAGTCATCCACACTTTAATATTCTCCCGCTTGGACTACTGCAACTTCATGTGTATTGGTATATGTCAGTCGTCCCTGTTCCGCCTGCAACTGGTCCAGAACGCTGCAGCCAGGCTCCCGACAGGTAACCGGAAGAGAGATCATATTACTCCTGTACTGGCTTCTCTCCACTAACTGCCGGTGTGGTTCAAAATTGATTTTAAGGTTCTCTTGTTTGTTTATAAAGCCCTAAATAGGCTGGCCCCCTCCTATATCGCAGACCTTTTAACCCTTCATTCCACCTCCACACACCTCAGGTTGGCTGATTTGGGACTCCTGGTTGTCCCGCGATCGAAACTTAAGCTCAGGGGTGACCACGCCTTTGCAGTTGCAGCCCTTAGACCGTGGAACAGTATCCCCCTCCCTATAAGTTCTGCCCCCTCCAGCTACACTTTTAAGTACTGGCTGAAAACTTACTTTTATTCACTAGTGTTTGAATCCTCCTTATGTGGCTGATTTCTGGCTTGTGCCTGTGTCCACCTGTTGTTTATTCAAGGCTACCAGCTATGTGCCTTGTTGTCTATGTCAGTGTTTCTTGTATTTGTGTTTTAGCTACCTGCTTTGGTCTGGACAGCACCTTGGTCAATGTGGGTTGTTTTTAAATGTACTCTAAAAATAAAGTTGATTTTACTTGACTTGGTCTGAAATGGTGTTTAGGTAGGTGGCACGTGTCAAATTGACATCCACATGAATGGCCAGACCAAGGGTTTCCCAGCAGAACATTGCAGTGAGCATCACACTCCTTCCAACAGCTTGTCGCCTTCCCGCAGTGCATCCTTGCGCCATCACCTCCCCAGGTAAACGGCGCACATGTATACAGCCATCATCCACGTGATCTCAAAGAAAACGGGATACACTGGATCAGGCGACCTTCTTCCACTGCTCCAAGGTCCAGTTCCGAAGCTTGTGTGCCCATTGTAGTCGCTTTTGACGGTGGACAAGGGTCATCATGAGCACTCTGACCGGTCTGCAGCTAGGCAGCCCCATATGCAACAGGGTGTGATGCACTGTGTGTTTGGACACATTCCTCCTGTAACCATTATTAACATTTTTTGTGACTTGTGTCACAGTAGACCTTTTGTTGATTCGGACCAGACAGGATAGCCTTCACTGCTCTTGTGCATTGATGAGCCTTGGGCACCCAACACCTTGTCCCCAGTTTGTGGTTTGTTCCTCCTCAGACCACTGTCACAAGACTTGCAGTTTCAGAGATGCTCTGAACCAGTTGTCTGGCCATAAACAATTTGGCCCTTGTCAAAGTCGCTCAGGTCTTTACTCCTGTCCATTTCTCCTGCATCCAACACGTTGACTACAAGAACTGATTGTTCGCTTTCCATCTAATCTACCCAGACCTTGACATGTGCCCTTGTTTCGAGATGATCAGACAAAAAAGATGATGATCAGACAAAAAACCCCCCAAAAAACCAAAAAAACCCCCATGTTTTTCATCCACATTTCACACTGGGCAATAGAATCTCGATTTGAGAGTCAATTCCAATATTAACCACACTGAAAAGTAGCCAGGCTAGGTACCTGTTATGAAGCCTGTTAGAGTAGACATATAGTGCCGCTACAAAATTCACAACCATTTGGATGGTGTGTAACTTTAATTTCCTACCCCGATTCTTTCTGTGCCAGCCATTTTGCCCCCCTCCTGATAACCATTAAGTGAGATTCCTTTTGGGGAAGCAATATGGCACAGGTTAAAGTCAGTCATTCTCAAAAGAGCTAATGAGTCTGGGTCTGTATGTTTGTGTGTCTCCTATTGTACCTCAAAGTTTCCCAGCAGACTGAGGCTGGCAGGTGGAGCGCTTGCACTAAACAGCTGCTGAGGATCATCTATGTCCTCCTCTCTCTTTGGACATACCCTAAAGAGTTAAAACACAAGCAAGTGCACACACGCACACGCACACACACACGCGCGCGCGCACACACACACACACACACACACACACACACACGCACATAAACAAACATACATGTGAGTACACGCACACACATACATAAACAAATAAATGCAAAAATGGACACAGATATACACAAACAAACTCACTGATAAGATGGTTTTCTATGTTAATTGTAGATCATTGTCTCTTAAACTTTGTGCTCCGGCCCAAGAACGATGCAAAGACTTGCTTGTGGTGGTAATCACAGGATAAGACAACGTTCACTGAACTTGAATCTTGAGCGGGCAAAATTTGCAGAGAGCACATCTGCTATCTCCAAATGAGGTCAGACGGCCTTTCAAATGACAGATTACTGAATAGAGTATGAACAGGGCAGAAACTCTCCAGTCCCCACATACATTTTAAAACTCACAACCCACTTGAACTAGTGGATTTTTGTCAAATTAAATTCACTTGCATTCACTAGTGGCAATTTCTGTATTCTGAAGGATAAATACTTGAAGCAATTATTATCAAGGAAAGTGCTGAATTACAATTCAAATCCTGTCAGCTGTGTGTGGGGAGGTGCTATGGGGCCCTATATATTGAACCAATTTAATTCTGTCTGCCATTTTGAGTTTTATGTGTGATTTTAAGTGCAGTCGCAGTGCAGCAGTGCTTCAACAGGGGGCAGTGTGAGAGGAACAGTCAACGAGGGTGCAGAGGTGTGCAGCGTTTGTTATTCTGAGCGTCCAGAATAACAAAGCAAATCCTGCTTCTCCAGACATGGGGAATCTTGAACACTGCTGATCAAGATCAGATGAATGCCTTCGCCTTTTCTCCATTACTAAACTCAAATATATTAGTTCTCAGATTGTGGTAAATTAGCCACAAAAAAAGAGGGGAAACAAGCAATTCTACAATAATACTACTGCTAAACATAACATTACATTATATCTAAAACAATATTAATTAAAATTAATGTCAAAGAGCTAAAAAGAGAGAGAGAGAAAAAATAAAGCAAATCAAATGAAGAAAAAGCTCTGGTAAGGTACTTCAGTCCAAAGAAAATGCTTATCTGCAGAGAAAAGGGTTTAAAAAAAGGCCCTGTGCGCCACACAGGAGCTGAGAAGCTGCAAATAAGAGGTATATTATGATCACAAATCTAGACTGTATAGTTAATGGAGGCTACTAAAATAATTAATTCTCCTTTTAATTGGAGACTACTTCAGTCAAGGGCATTAGAATTGTGCAGAATGCTTAGCAAATGCTGAAATGAGTGGATAGGCAGGTTAAGGATACACTTTCATGTGTTGATGGATCAAAAGTGTTAAAATTTTTACCGCCCTGGTACACAAACACACAAACCGAGTTTACACTGAGTTTATATGTTTTATCGATCCAAAGAGCCAGGGCCAATAAAATATATAGGCCTAGGCAACCTGGTAATACGACAGAGAGGCTTGTAACCCATTTTTGGTTTGAACCTACTGTATAAAAATCACTGTTCAAAGTCCTTTGGCTTAGTATCAGGGACAATGTGAATGATGTGTCACTTAGATAGCATGTCAGCTATTTTAATGAGCTATCCACATGGGATTTATGATATTATCCCCAAACTACAACTACTACTCAAATTCATATGGCGGTTTCTTCACCAGTTAGTATACATACTATATACGAAGAAGCAACATGTAAAAAAAGGGAGGTATCTAAAATAAGAATAAAGCATAAATGACTAATTATACATAGGTAATACAATTGTGAGATGTTTACAGAAGTGACAGAGGACGTGGGAGTTGGCTGAAAAACAGTATCTGTCATGCATAATTATTACTCCTGTGAGGATATCCAGTGAATAATGTTTACATCATTACAAATGGGGCTTGAAAGGAAAATGACTGAGTTATGCCAGTGACAGCTGCAGCACCAAGCCTCATTTGGTAAAAAAAATAAAACTTGCATCGTTTGGACAGGACATTAATTGGGGATTTGGAACAAGTTGGGCAATCTCAAGTGAATATTTACCTTTTCCCGGAGGCCCATGGCAGACCCTTGCAACCAGTCAGAGAGGTGTCTAGGTCAAAGTAGCCTGTCTGGTTTTTCCTCTGAGGAACCTTCCAGAGAAACAGAGAACATGATCAGAAATAGAACGAGCCACAGCCCTACTACCCTAATTAATGCCAGCGAAGTATGAGAAAACAGTTTTCTTCCTCCTTCAAGGAGAAAACGACAGATTTAGAAGCATGACCTGTCAGAATCACTGCGAATTTCCAAACTTACTGTGAAACTTTATATATATATATATATATATATATATATATATATATATATATTTCAGGACCAAATGGTTGTTGTCTAACAACAAACACACACTTTAAAGAGCAAAGCTTTCCTGGAATGAAGTAAAGGAAGTGTGTCTGTGTGTGCGTTTGGGCATGCCCTAGTCTAGTATGTGTATTGTTCAGACAGATCAGAAGACTGGAAACAGTGTTGGTCTAGAAGTCGGATGATCTGATAATAATAGGAACTTAGTCATACTGCTGCTGAACTAATGAGGCATTGATGAATCATGTGGCTCACACGTGTGTGTGCGTGTGCTTGTATGCTTTTTTTTTGGTCTCTGTGTGTCTGATTATGTGTTGACCTAACTTAAAGAACTACAGATCCAGAAGCAGAACCTGCTGGTGGGTATGAGGATCTCGTTTATGACGAATACACACATGTTGGTTCCTTAAATGGTGACAGTACTGTGAGTCACTGTTCAAATGACTGGAAAATAAGGCTAGCATGCGTGGGTTCAAGAACTTGCACAAGCTGGACATCGACAATGATTACAAGTAATGACTAAGCCAGGTTGTGTGTGTGTGTGTGTGTGTGTGTGTGTGTGTGTGTGTGTGTGTGTGTGTGTGTGTGTGCCTTACAGGGCTGGAGAGCAAAGGCAGGCCAGTGCATGGGTGGAAGGCCTTAGTCGCAGTGGCATCTAAAGAGTGTCGGTTCTGTTTCTTCCAGCTGTTGCAGGGCCGTAGCGGGGAGGGGCTGTGAGCTCGCTGAGAAAGAGGCAAAAACTCGGCATGAGGAACGAGGCGCGAGAGAGAAAGTTGATGGAAAAAAGGCAAGCGGCAGGTCTCGACCTGGTTTTCTCACCTGTTGTCTCTCGACAACTGGTGAGAAAACCCACATTATCTGTGCTTGTTAAACCCCACTTTCCATCTGCATGCCATGCTCATCGCCCGACTGGCTGTTCCTAAGAAAGGTTTAATACCTGAACTATGTGTCAAAAAGAAGCCATTCAATCTCATATAAGTTCCCACAATACCAAATAGTTACACCTACTCTTACTTGACTGATATCACAAAGCTCTTTTAGCACTTTTTAAAGATTAGTGTAGTGTGTAAATTAAGTCTTTGGTTCCTCAAACACCATTTAAATAGACCGGGCCCTGTATTTTACAGGTATCATATGGTTAAACCTCTGGCTGTTTTTCTGGATGTACAAAATGGATGTATATCAAGTCTGACCTTTACAAACACAATTTTTTTCAAGTACACATTTTTTTCTGAGTGTGAATAAAGGATTAAGGAAATTGTGTGCAGATTTAACACAAACATGTATAGATTAACCCATCTATCCATTAACCAAACCGCTTATCCCAATCAGGGTTGCAGGGATGCTGGAGCCTATCCCAGCAGTCATTGGGTGGCAGGCGGGGAGACACCCTGGACAGGCTGCCAGTCCATCACAGGGCCCACACACACACGCACGCACGCACGCACGCACGCACGCACGCACGCACGCACGCACGCACGCACGCACGCACGCACGCACACACACACACACACACACACACACACACACACACACACACAGGGACAATTTAGTATGGCCAATTCACCTGACCTACATGTCTTTGGACTGTGGGAGGAAACCGGAGCACCCGGAGGAAACCCACGCAGACATGGCGAGAACATGCAAACTCTACACAGAGGATGATCCCCAAGGTTGGACTACCCCGGGGCTCGAACCCAGGGCCTTCTTGCTGTCAGGCGACCGCGCTAACCACTGCGCCACCGTGCCGACATGTATAGATTAACAACTATTTCTAAATTTCAACAATAACACAAGTTTTATTATTTTTATTAACTGGATATTACATGACAAGGGACAGAGATGAAATGTAGTAAAGGCTTTTCCTAAGTGCTGTCCACCATGGAAAAGTGATGGCACACAGAGATTAATGTGCGTGGGAACACCAATGGTTCAAGTTCAAGTTATTTTATTCGTCAAATCAATAATGCAGCGTGGCAGGCATCAGCTAAACCTCAAAAAAAGCTAAAGAATATGACATAACAGATTGTTAAACTAAAAAAAAAAATCTAAAAAATTAACAAGAAAATATCAAATTATAAAATTACTGTATTTACAGTCCAGCATAACAAATTAAAAAGTAGGACTGTAAATACTGTCATTGATGACAGTGGTCATAATAGTACAAAAAACAAAGTAGATAAAACTGAGTACTAAGTTAAGTGTAACTAAGTTACACATTTTGACAAAACTACCAACCAACACTTTCTTGAAATATCATGGCCTCAAATTCTCAAAGGAGCTTTGGTACATTTATGTTTAGTCTACTGTCAGAGGGCTCCTTGTGTATGTGACTATATATGACTACATCTGTGGGGTTGTGTGATGTTGTCTTGGATGATGCCAGATTCACTTTGTATGCTTTTGCATTCTCTCCTTACACATTTTTATAATCCAATAAATTTTAAAATTGTTTTGCTATGTTCTACAGTACCTCGCTCTGTGTGTAACCTTTGGTTGTACATTGTAATTCTGTTACCCTTGCATACCCTTGGGTGGACTTGACATGCATTGCATGTCTGTCCATCTTGGAAGACTAATTAATCCCTCTTCCCTATATTTCTCCCATTTTTTTTGCCCTGATAAGGTTTTTTTTGTGGAGTTTTTCCTCACAGGGAGTATATCAGCACTGACTGTCGTATATTGTACTCATTGTAAAGCCCTTTGGGACTATTCTGTGATTTTGGGCTATACAAATAAACTTGACCAACCTATTGGTACCAGTTAATTTGTTCAAACTACTTGTACACCCGTTGCACTTAGCAAATTAAAGAGATTCTGAGTATCAGCTGACTGAGGAGTCACCTACCAGGACTGTGCTAGCAGGTTGCGTCTCCGGACTGGGGGAGCTGGAGCTGGTGGATACCCGGGGTGCCTGATTCTCATCCTGTGTGGCAGTGGACAGGACTTGGGCACAGGTCTGGAGATGAGTATGGGTCTTAGGCTTGCTGTGGTTCTGGCTTAAGTTACAGCTCTGGACTGGGCTGGCATCAGTGCGAGTGCAATTGTGGTTCTGGGCGGTCGTCATGCAATTTTCCTGAAGGGGGAAGTGGCAGCGGGGCTCAGAGCCTCTGGGCGTTCTGGGTCTGGGCTCCTCTTGGGTTGGAGACTGTAAACATTCACCAGCCTGGGCATAGTACTGGCTTTTTAACGTGGGATCTTCAAGTGTAAAGTCAACACCGTTTTGGGCCCTGAGAGAACGGCGTTCACTCCCTGGCTCCATTCGGGGTTTATCTGTGCAAACAGGTGCGTGTGTGGCGGGGGTATGTGTGCCTCTGTTGTGAGGCTGAAGGTCAGAAGCATGGCCATTGGTGAAGCCGTTGGTCGCAGTGTGTGAGGCATGCGGGCTGACTGTGTTGTGCGTGGTGTGCGAGTAGGTGCGGACCGTGTGCGTCACCGTTGTCGTGTGTGTGTGGTGCAGGGGGCTGCCGCTCCTGCTGTGCATGGGGGACAGGGAGGGGACAGACAGTCTCTCCTGGATCAGTCTAGTAATGTCTTGTACTGCCTGGGCAATGAGAGAATTGTCTCTTTCATTCACCCTCTCCTTCTCTTTGTCCTTCTCCTTCGCTCCATTTCTCTCCTCCTCTTTGTCTCTGGTCTCATCTAGTTTTAGCTTCCTGCAGGTGGCAGGCTTGGGGGAGGAGCTCTCCCGTTTGCTAAAGGAAGTGTCGCTCACAGGTGTGTCAAAGGGAGTGGGTCGCACACGTCCTGCGGGATCATAGGGCAGCAACTCTGGCTCTTTGGTCTTACCGATGGTCACATCGTCATGGTTGCTGCCCCACATGGCTTTGAGGGGAGTGTCAGGATTGAACAGGCCGGGGGGAAGGGGCGGCGCCGTTGGGTCACAGAAGTTGAGCCTTTGCGCTATGCGGGCAATCACTTCCTGCCTCTCCTGGAGCAGAGAGCCAATCAGGGGGTTGGTCTCTGTGGCCATGGGCCGAGGAGAGGGGCAGCGAGGCGGCTCGGTCAACGAGAAAGTCTTGAAGGCCCTCATTGGTTCAGGGGTGGACACTTTGGAGCTCTCACCACCGTTAATGCCAGGCCCGTAGTCCTCAACTTGTGTGGGTTCAGGGACACCATTGAGGGTGGTGTATAGCCACCTCCCTCCCTTACCAGTGTTTGGGAGTGGAGAAGGCGAGTGAGAGTGTGAGGGTGTGGGAGAGGAGGAGGACCTGTGGAATAGGGGAGAGCCCTGGCGGTGTGGGGTGTTGACTTGGGGGAGCTCGCCATTCTGGTATGGTTGGCTGTGACTGTCAGCTGGCTCCTGGCTCCTCTTGCTAAAGAGAGGAGGCACACTAGTATGTGGAAGGCTGTTAATGGGTATGTTGTTGATTGGGAGATTAGGTATGGGTAATGTATTGAAGGGAAGGCCAGACATGGGGTTAGGGCTCTTGCTGTAGAGGGGCAGGCTAGAGTTCTGAAGGAGGTTTTCTCTGTTGGTGTCTGGGCCCTTTTTGAGAACAGGCAGGCCACCATGGGTGTTGAAGTTGGGGTTGAGGTTGGGGGTCTTGCTGTAAAGAGGAGGCAGACCGGTGTGGATACTGCAGGCCAGGGTGGGGTAGGTGGGTTGGCGAGGGAGTGACTGAACCCGCACGCGTAATGCTACGCTCTGGGACACGTTGGGGACGGGGAAGAGGTGCTCGGATGGCGGCTGGGAGAATTGCCATACTAACTCCTCATCAGCAGCACTGATCCTGTTTCATGAGAGAGCGAGAGAGAGAGAGAGAGAGAGAGAGAGAGAGAGAGAGAGAGAGAGAGAGAGAGAGAGAGAGAGAGGGAAGTAGGAAAAATGAGCAAGGGACAGATATGGGGCATGAGAAAAAGAGTTGACGACAGAGACAAAGAAAGGCCAAGAGGGAACGGGGTCAGATGACAGACATCGGTTCGATATCGACAAAGTTAACAATATTTAGGGACCTGAGAAGTTTTCCAGTGATTTAATTTCACTTCCTGTGATTCAGGGTTTAAATCCAGGAGCTTTTATTTGCTTCTGTAGAATTTGTCTGGCAATGTTTTTGGACAAATGCTTCCCCTGTCAAACTAGATTAAAATTATTTTCATACTGAATCTGCATTGTTTCAAAGCAATTCAGCTGGGTGTTTTTTTGACAGGCCATTGCCAGTCTATAATAACTACAGTATGTATTCAATTTGTGTAATCAATCATTCTTTCAAGAGCTGGCGTAACTATTTCTAACAGAAAATATCCCATTTTGCTATACAAACCTTAGTTTGAAGAAGAAAAAAAAACAAACTGAACATTATGCAAATTGGTTTTTCTTTTGGATTTTTCTCCCAATTGTACTTGGCCAATTACCCTATTTTTCCAAGTCATCCCGGTCGCTGTTCCACCCCCGCTGCTGATCTGGGGAGGGCTGCAGATTAACACATGCCCCCTCCAATACATGTGGAGTCGCCAGCTGCTTCTTTTCACCTGACAGTGAGGAGTTTCGCCAGGGGGACGTAGCGCGTGGGAGGCTCACGCTATTCCCCCCCAGTTCCCCCTCTCCCCCAAACAGGTGCCCCAACTGACCAGAGGAGGCCCTAGTGCAGCGACCAGGACACATACCCACATCTGGCTTCCCACCCGCAGACACGGCCAATTGTGTCTGTAGGTACACCCAACCAAGCCGGAGGCAACATGGGGATTCGAACCGGTGATCCCCGTGCTGGTAGGCAACGGACTAGACCACTACACTACCCGAACGCCCCTGCAAATTGTTTAACATATTTTCCTTTGAATATGGCCTCAGGACTTTCAAGAAAGTTGACTCAGTTGAGTGATGAAACGTTTCTCTCAATAAACCTTGTATCCCGATGAACTAAGTGACCTCTTCAGTCTCAACTGACTGCAGGTATCCCCACCCCTATAAACAAAACAGTGGCATAGCGAGCGAAATCAACGATCAGTTTCATATGCAAATATGGGCGTGACCATTAACTACAGTTACGATGGCCATATGTACTATTCACAGAGGATTTAGTACAGAGAATAGCACACATAGCCATTATAACTGTATTGTTTATAAGGGTGGGGATACCTGCAGTCAGTTTAGACTGAAGAGGTCACTTAGATGAGTGATGAAACGTATCCGTCAATAAACATTGTATCCAGATGAACTGATTCAACTTTCTTTGATTTTCTTACCTGGATTATTGAGCATGCATGAAGACATGGCCTCAGGACTGGCTCCAACAGCCTCAGCAGAGAATGTTTAACCCACCCAGTACCCCGGACAAACTCCCAACAATTAGGAGATCCTCAGTTTTGGAGTGTGCAACTGACCTGTAGAGTATGTTCCTAGGGACAATGCCATGAGAGGCGCTGAGCCAGGCACTGAGCTGGGAGAAGAAGACATAGGAGCGGACAGCCAGCAGCAGCGTCTTCTCCTCGATGAAACGATCTCCGCTCCTACCACAAGCAGTGTAAAACAAGGTGGAAATGCGGCAATTTGTCAAGTTAATGAGACAATTCTAGAATCACACACACACACACACCTTTCAATCTGCTCGTGTGTGTTTGTTCGTAGGGGTATGAGGTATCTTGTTCGAAAATGGTCCCGGCTCTGACACAGGTGAGAGGGAAAGTTGGCCAATTTATCAATCTAATTAAATATCAGTTCTACAATGTATTCTTGAGACACCAAGTGTATCTCTGCAAGTGTGTGTGTGTATGTAAAATATTCTCGTAGGAAAACACAAATATGCAGGTAGGCACTTGCTATCAAAGCTTACAGTAAAAGACTGTGTGAGCATTTGTTTTATCATTAGTCCCCCCAAAGAGTTACTTGAGGACAATGAGGTGGGTGAAGGCGTCCTTGGAAAATGCTTCATAATTTTTTTTACAGATTGAAAAAAAAGAAAGAAAACAAAGCCTTATTTGTGTGGAAATTAAACATACTAGATGAACATGACAGATAATGTATACTAGCTAAGACTCTGAGTGCCATTGTGTATCTGTGTGCACTGCAGCCTGCTTGACTTACTGTCTTGGAACAGGCTGTAGGGTCCATCTCTCCAGGAGTAGGGCGTCTTGTTTGATGACCGGGTCGCTGATGGGGTCACTGGGTGGGCACTCATCGCCATAGCAACAGTCCGGCAGAAGCATGACCTCGATCATGATGGGGATGCTGTTCCGCCAAAGCAACATTACCTCCGACCGTGTCCGCCTGGCCTGCCGACACTGGACCCACACAGACACCGCACCCCACCGTTAAGTGTTGATTACAGCGTGTCGAAAAGCAGGGCCTATTTTACGGGCCGCGACAGGTGGGACCCAAAACATAGCGACTGTGATTTCAATGGAGACCAACCTTTTCACTTACCCGACTTGGCTCATATTTGGGCTAAAGCAAATATAAAAACGCCTACCAGGCAGTTTTAAAGATACTATTGGATGTAAAAGGGTTAAGCAATACAGGATTATTTGTTGGATCTTTGGTATGTGTAATTTGGATTTGACTCTTGCCCTCTTTAGCAGTGGCTGTTTCATTGGCAGTCCAACAGTTAAAGCTAACTGTACTGTTGCAGTCAATGTAGGATGCACTGGATAAGTTCCTTAAAATATAAGTATCTAAATTAACTTGAACATTAAATGAACATTAATTGTACCCCTGGGGGAACTGAGTCATTGCAGCAGCAGAATAACAGTGAATGACAATAAAAATTAATAAAAATAAATAAATAATAAAAATAAGAATAAAAATAAGAACGTGATGATAAAAACAAGTTAAAAAAAGAAAAATACTACAGGGTAATATAAAGTGATAACCTATCTGCAAGCTCTGCAAATGTTGCAGTAAAGACCTGCAAACCTGTAACAACAAACCTGTAACAACAAAACCCGAAACCTGTAAAAACCTTTGCAGTAAAAACCTGCAGTAAAAACCTGCTCAAACTTCCAATTCTGAAGATTGCCTTTTTTATTTAACTTACCAAAACCTTCATACACTGTGGCGACTGCGGTGGTGTTTGTTTGAACAAACCGGTGTGCAGAGATCCATCCAAAATCAAACTGTTTCTAATGCGATGGACTCAGCCCTTCCTCATCATTAAACAAACGATTAGAAAAGACATGACTGAATGTGAGTTCTAGTTATTAATGCTGTGACATCTGTTGGTTAAGGTCCTCTACAAGTTTGGTCTGCCTGCCTGCTTGTTAGCTGCAATAAGTTTTGCCTTTTCTTCAAACTCACCACTACCTGCCTTTTTCCTCTGCGTTTGGCTGCTATGTGGAAGATGTAAAACACTTTATAACGCACAAGTTTTCCCAGGAAAGTCCCACCCAATGGTAAACATTAAAGTGAGCAGCTCTTAAAACATTAATGATTTGAATGCCGTCTATTGGCCAATATACCGGCAATAAAAAGTATCATAAAAGGCATTTGTCTGCATGTGAACTTTTAGGATTGGAGCTTTAATATTATCACGGCAAAACAAAAGCATTAGACCGTGTTGGCCAGACATGCCGAATTATGTGAATTAAAAACATATGACGTATAAAGACTATACAGCATATATGCTGGGAGTAAAAAGCACGGATAACACCAAACCCGTACTGCAAAAGACTTTACAAATACACACAATGCAAATACTATATTTGTGTTAGATGAAATACAACTATAGTATTATACAAAGTACACACAGAAAGATGTGTAGACAAGTATGTTGTACTTTCAAGGTAAATATAGGATTTTTGGACAATGTATATCAGCTTTACTAAAATGCCATTATTCTCTCCCATGAGCACAAATATGGATTGGACCTGGCTAAATATTCCATTCCACTATCCAAACCGCTTATCCTGCTCTCAGGGTTGCGGGGATGCTGGAGCCTATCCCAGCAGTCATTGGGCGGCAGGCGGGGAGACACCCTGGACAGGCTGCCAGGCCATCTTTTCTATTATTTATTAATATTATTTTTTATCCAAAGGAGTTGAATCAAGTGCAACTGGACTTGGTATATATCCGTGAAGACATTTCGCCTCTCATCCAAGAGGCTCTCTCAGTTTGTGCCATTCTGACTAGACCAAGCTAGTCTGACTGGCTGGTGATGAGACTCAGAATTTATCCTCTTGGAGTCGTTGTCAGAGCTATTGATGTCCATGGCTCTTTGTGTCCCGATGTTTACCAACGCCCGTCGCTAACAGAGCCATAGATATGAGTGGCTCTTTTGTGTACCGATGTTTGGCCGCGCCCGTCCTTATCAGAGCTATTGATATGCGTGGCTCTCCTGTGCTCCGATGTCCAGCCGCGCCCGTCACCATCGGAGCTATGATTTGCATTTGGTAAACATCAGGACACAAAGAGCCATGGACATCAATAGCTCTGACAACAACTCCAAGAGGATAAATTCTGAGTCTCATCACCAGCCAGTCAGACTAGCTTGGTCTAGTCAGAAAGGCACGAACTGAGGAAGCCTCTTCGATGAGAGGCGAAACGTCTTCACAGATATATACAAAGTCCAGTTGCACTTGATTCAACTCCTTTGGATAACCATGACCTGGATGAATGAGAACATTCACAGACACAATATTATTTATTATTATCACATATTTATAATTCATAAAAACGTCAGACTAAGGCGTCTGGATCGGTTGTGGATATATCATACCCAACTCAATCTAAGAATAAAGGTTTCTTGACAGAGGCTTCAAGTGAATTTCAGGGTGTAAACAGAGCAGGGAAATGTTGCTGGAACGGCTATAACTAATAGATTTGACATGGGGTTTTAACTTTCATTGTCTCAACTAAATAATCAAATGATTAAAATGGCCAGGCATTGAGTGTCTACTGTTCTGCCATCTTGTACCCTGTCAGCAGAGCCTGGGTTGACTTTTGTTTCATTAATTATTGCTGATTGGGGGAGTTGGAGACAGGTTCTCCCCCCTACGTACGAAAAATACCACCAGTGTAACATTAGCAAGCAGAACAGCAGGAAGAACCTCAAAGGAGACAAAGACAGTAACTTGAGGATGTGGTTTAGAGAAACAGATGTGTGTGTGTGTGTGTGTGTGTGTGTGTGTGTGTGTGTGTGTGTGTGTGTGTGTGTGTGTGTGCAGATGCAGGACACAAGTGCACATATCTGTGTACTACCTGGGGTAATTTGTCGCTGCACTCATGCTTGTGAAGCGGCGGCATGCCTGACTGGGCAGGAGGACAGTGGAGTCCCTCGGTTCTGCCCTTCACGGAGCATTCTGGCGTTCTCCCCTCGGTAATGAGGAGCGTCAGGAACACCAGGAACTCCTCTGCATCGTACTCAAAAAACTCCTCCGACGCATCTGGACAGAACAGGACAGGCAGAGAAGACAGAAGGTCAGAGGGCAAGCCTACTTCTCAAACCAGCAAACACAAAAAGAAGCGAGTTAAGTTGCAGAATGGGGGAGGAAAACATGCTTGAGCAGTGCACACCTAATCCCCATTTCTTGAGTCTCGTCTGCACCGTGTACCCCCAGCTCATTAGTGAACCGTCTCTGAACATCTATAATGTATTCCTATTAGTTTGTCATGATGTTAGCCATGCTAACTTTTACCTGACTGGCTAGCTCTGCAGAAAAACTGGCAAAAATTGATGACTTGTAATGTGAACAGTAACAAGGGGGGGGGGGATTCAGCAGACGGTCAGCTCGGCCCTGCAAGTACTCAGATGGCCCTTGCATGTCCAACTCATCAAAAGCAACACACCCAGGCTTTACTCTGCCCCATTATATGCTTAGTTACTGCCCTGCCGAGTTTTCCCAAGTAACCAACTGAATGGGAAGGTGGAATATATCACACATTTTCCCTTTTTTCTTGCCCACAGTATTTGTACGGTACCGCACATATGTATATATTTTTAGCCAACAGCGCTGAACAGATGCTCGAGGAAAGTGTTTGTCATGGCTCCAGCTGTTGCTATGCGACAACTGAAATTCTGTTTGAATTGCAGTGGTCATTTAGCCTGACAAGCCAGGATGTGCAGAAATCTTCCTCTGGCTAAATCAAGGTAATAAATCTCTCTGTGAACAAGAGAGGAAAACCCCATGCAGCTGCTAAAACAAACCCACCTCAAGTAGACACAGTAGGCACAGGGCCACGCATCCACCGTGATGGGCCAAAGTGCCACACAAAGGGGTTAATCGGAAGGGAGAGGAGAACGTGGAGGACAGGAAGAGGTCCAGTGCTATTTCTATTGGTTGTGAAAAGGCGACTGGCAAACAAAGCTGAGAGTTCAAACGGTCCCAGGAACCACATTGCAGCAGAGCAGCACAGTCTGCCGTGCCTTCAAAGAATAAGGCACCCATTAGACAAACCTCAGCACTTTCAATGCAAGGCTCCACTGGGCCCGAACGAAAGCTGGCAATAAATTCATGTCACAAACCAGTGAAGGGGGTTACATGGTCCTTGCTTATAAGGTGCTTGTGTGAGAGAAATCCAACGAGAGAATGACTTTAAAACCTGTACCGACCAGAATAACACATGAACACGGATCAACACGGGACACTTGTGCTCGGATTCTGCTGAGCTGGGTGTTGCTTTTTAAGTTCGGCCCAAATTGTTTATGTTTACATAAGGGGTGGGGGGGGTGAGGTGTGAGACAACTATTGCAATTTGGTCGTTTTGGAGAGATATATTTAGAAACAGACTGTGTCAGCTGAGCTGAGCCGCAGCTCCACACACTTGCACCACTTCTCTTAGCATGCACACACACACACCCATGCGTGCAAACACACACACACACACACACACACACACACACACACACACACACACACACACACACACTCCCTCATGTTTGCTGACATACACACACCAACTCGTTCGTCCGCATGCACGCTGACAGATGCACAGTGCGGGACAGAGGAGTGTTCTGCTGCACAAACCAGAGCCCCCCAGGTCGCCTGGGGCAGGTCTGACTGTGGGGCACGTGGGGCAGCACAGGACCTGGCAGGAGAAAGCATTGCTTATTTAATCTTTCCCAACCAAGATAGAGACCTTCACTAAAATAAATATAGGACGCGGTGTCCACGAGGCTAGGCTTTGAGGCTGAGCCAACAAGCTCTGTGGGAGCAGAACGGCTACGAATGTGTTTCTCGGTGCATACCTGGCTATCACATTTAAATTCCTGATCAGGTAACGTGACCGTGGGAGGCTTTTCATAGTCAAAAGCAAAAGAGTGTTATTTTTAATAGAGGTGCATGATGTGAGCTTTGGTGAGTCTAGCTTGGAAATGACCACCAGCTGCACCGACAAAATGTTTTACAGTTGTGTCTGTGGCTGGTTAAGATTTTTTTTCTCACCCGAATCAAGAGTCTAAAGATAGGGGATCGTCATCCATGGCTGTCTGCTGCGTCTTCCTCTTTTAACTGCGAGTGTAAAGCCCACAGTGACTGCAGCTGTGATTTAGGGCTTTACAAAGAGACTTAAAGAGGAGGGTGCTGACCTATTCTTACTGTAAAAGGTAGTTTTTATACATGCCTGCAACAAGACGAGTCAGTCCCCGTCCTGTATGTGTATATTCTGCGGCACGTATGCGGCGCTCGGGTCCAAAGCAAACGTATTTTTAGAGGAATACTGAGTAGTTTTTTTTCTGAGATCCCCCCTTCTTTTGTACTCCTCCAGAAAAAAAATACTCTCCCAGAATCCCACGGAGGGTCAGCTGATGCACATTATTTCTTAGAAAACCCAGCTCACTCGTTCTATTACTATGGTGAAATTTCACTGGCTTAGATGAGTTCCTTTACCCTAACCAGGGTAACCTGCCTCAAAAGATAACCCACCCCCAACCCTTTAATCACTTCTATTTGAACAAGGGACCGGCAAAATGTGCTTCATCCTAAAAGATGCTCCCCATCCTCATATCTGTTCTGACATTGGTTCCTGATAAACACAGAAGTGCAAGAACATACACATATGCATGTGTGCATGCATGTGTGTGCACACAACACACACACACACACACACACACACACACACACACACACACACACAACACACACACACAGCTCCTCAGCTAGCCACTCTAGAACAGAGGAGCCCCTCTCAGCTTGCTCTAGAGGACTCTATAAGCTGTGTGTATGTGTGTTTGTATATGTGAGGGTGGAGGGTAAAGGCGGGGTGGTGGAGGGTAAAGGCGGGGGGGGGTATCACAGGCAGCCAGCCAGTCGTGTACATTCCTCCGAGGGAACTCCTCCCACACGCTTTGAGAGCTGCTGCTGCTGCACGTGGAGGGAGAGGAGCACGCCAATACAAAACATGAGAAGAGGAGGGAGGGGGCACTGCCTGTCAGCCAGCTGTGGGCTGAATGAGTGCAGGGCGGGCAAAGAAAGAAAGACAGAGAAAGAAAGAAAAAAGGAAGACGAAAGAGAGGAGAGAGAGAGGGAAAGTGGGAGAGTAAAAGGAGTGAGAAAGGGGCCAAGACAAAGAAAACAACAGATTCACGCACACACACCTTTTCTAAAAGACGATTCTGACAGAATTTTTGCCTTATTTGAGGGTAAACAAATAGAGAGACAGACAGATGAGTAGACAGACAGACAGTGAGCGGAGATGATATGAAACAAAGGTCTAAGACTGGACTTAAGCTGCCCATGTGGCGAGTGCACAGCTTTGCCCTAAAATGCACTGCAGCTCCCTGGACATGGTGGGTCTACCTGGCCTGTAAACCTGGTCCAGACTGGTATCAGCTATCAGGACCTGGACTCTCAAGGTAAACGGCTCCATTAGAAAGGCAAGCAAACAAGCTTTACCCTCAGCCCAAGTGTTCTGGATGCCCCAAAACTGCAACAACAAAAAAAAACATGGAGGAGAGAAGGGAGCATGGAAGGGAGGTAGAGGGGAGGTCACGGGAACTGGAGAAAAGAGACAGCCGACACACACACGCACACACACACACGCACACGCACACACACACACACACCCAGAGAGAGAGCCCCTCACCATGTGTTTGTGGTGGGTGTCAGATTGCCGTGTTCGAGTAAAAGTGAACAAAGGTGCACACACACACACACACACACACACACACACACACACACACACACACACACACACACACACACAAATCTCATTGCTCAGGGACACAATGTGATGCACAAACACATCCCAAATACACACACACGCACACACTTACACCTTCACCAAATATACACATGCACACACCCAATTATGCCAAACGCACACAACAAACACCCACCCATACAAACACACACACGCATGCACACACGCACGCACGCACACACCGCAAACAATGAGCCAGTGAGGGAGACTGATTGAGGGGCCCAGCCGGCGTTTGCATAGATGGGATCTGTCGTTCCTTCAGGCGTTGTGACTGAATAGAACATTCCTATGAGGCCTACATACACAAACACACACATACCCACACGGGCACACACACACACACACACACACACACACACACACACACACACACACACACACACACACACACACATACCCACATACCCACGCACACACACACACACGCACGCACGCACGCACGCACGCACGCACACACACACACACACACACACACACACACACACACACACACGCAAAACGTTAGGAAAAGAAAAAAGCCCGACTATAAGAGGGGAAATGATCGGGATGAGGGACAAACACAAAAAGGCAGAGAAGCTGTAGACCTCAGACAGCAGTGAGGGGGGGAGGGTCGAGTCCAGGACATGGCTCTGCTTCAGTCCTGCATACGTCTACGTACTGACTGGAGTCCTCCCTGCAGGATTTGTAGAAAACAGGAACAGAGGCATTCTGAATGCCCCACCTTGGGAGGTGCATGACATTTTCATGGGTTTTATGCAAGTCGCAATTGTTGATATGAAAATAAAACTGTTTTCATTTAAGAGCGCATCGCTCATTTCCCAAGACTTCGCTGCCAACGACGAATGCAGATCTGGGGAGTTCGGTCGCAGCTGAACTTGTTTACCGAGCTGCGAGCCTTACAACGATGAGCTCAAACTGACCTCCCTTTCAGCCCCTCCCTGTTTCCATCCTCCACTCATCCTTCTCTCCTACACACTGGACCGTGACCAACACACTTCTGCCCCTCCGTCTCCTCTCCTTAATGTGTATGTGGGGATCCTTCCACCTCCCCTCCAAGTGTATGTGGGGGGCTGGTTCTATTTTTCTCCGTAAACGTTCATGTTATCCATCTTTCTTTGACATTGCTTCTCTCTCTCTCTCTCTCTCTCTCTCTCTCTCTCTCTCTCTCTCTCTCTCTCTCTCTCTCTCTCTCTCTCTCTCTCTCTCTCTCTCTCTCTCGGATGTGTGTGAGGTTTCTCTCCATCGCTCTCTTGTGCGCACGTTAACCTGACTTACTCAGCGGCAGCAGGGTGCGCGAGGGAGGAAATGACCAGCAAAACAAGAGCCCGGGGAGAGCAAAGAGATGGGGGGGGGGGGGGCGCTAACCTTTACGCTCAAAAACGTCTTCCAAGACGACTACAGATGTAGGCATCGGCACACGATTTACAATGTACCCAGACCCCCCCCCCCAGCTGCACAGCAAGACAGCGCCAAGGCTGAGTCTTTGCAGTGTGCAAATGAACCCTCCCTGCCTCCCTCCCTCCCCCTCGAAGTGAGACGTGAATTATGTAATAGGTCAGCTTTAGCGGCAGAGAGTCTTAGACCTGTGACCGCCCGCCGCCGCGCAGAAATAGAGTCCGGCCCACAAGTCAGCCGGCTCTGGAAGCAGTCACGCACACAGCCGCGCTCGCCATCGCCGAGCACGCACACAGATGCGCAGCCATATGTTTACACACGTCTGCACACTCCCGAAAGCAGCGCAGACACAAACACAAACAAGGACATGCGGGGGAGCAGATATAAGCAGAAACAAACACATAAACACACAATGACACACAACAGATCGACAAACAAGAGGCATGGCTATAGATGCGGTTTCTTGCTCTCTCGCTGTTGCGCGCACACACACACGCACACACACACGCGCGCACACACACACACACACACACACACACACACACACACCCGACACTACTCAGCTGTCTTTGCGTCTGAGCCAAAACAGCAGTGTAATGTCATGTGATATGGAAAAAGGCCTGCAGGGTGGAACAGCGGATGGGACAAAGAAGCAACCTTGCTAATGACACAGTAGCTCGGAACAAAATCACTCTTACTTTTGGGCTTATTGCCGGTGTAACTCAATGCGAGCAACGCCGGGTGAATAAGACGTGTACAAGTCATGCATGTCCCTGCATTGAGACGTCCCTGATAAGTTCTTCTACACTGAAAAACATCGCACAAGTGCATTCATCTGTTTTACCGTCTCAGTTTGGCACGCTGCCGTGTCTCCGCACCACGGTTGCGGCTAACAGAACCAAGTGAGAGAGACGTACAGGAAGATCTACATGGAAACCAGGGAGCAAAATAGACAATCGGCAACCGAACAAATCAAGCGAGATGGAGAGAGACGGAGGGAGACACCCCTCCCTGGTGTGTCAGATAAGCTGAACCATTAATCCATCCACTGTAGTCACACAATTACTGTGTGGCTGGCCCTCTTTCTCCACCAAAGCCTGCTCTGATTTCCACAAACATACACAACTCTCACACACACACACACACACACACACAAAGCACAGAGTCCACACAGCAGATGTGAATGTTGCGTAAGGGCACATAGCAGGAAAGCACTTCCTCCGCTCAGCTGGACGAGACCAGAACAGGGCACACTAGGGTGTGCGTGCCAGCATGTTCCACAAGTTGTGTTGACACTAAATTACACAGGCAACATGGTAACCTTGTGTCTTTGGCGTGCCCTCGTTGTCGGCACAACTTAATTATTTGGTTTAATGTGCTGAAAACAAAAGCCGGCATAGCCGAGGGCAGAGTCCCACATGATGCAGGCCTCAGTGGGAAGGTTAATCCATGCTTGGTCACCTGACACGTGACACTTAGGACGACTGTGCGAGACAGACAGCGGGGCATCAAGCGACACCAAGCACTTCTGCTACGTACACAATTGGCCGTGTCTGCGGGTGGGGAGCTGGATGTGGGTATGCGTCCTGCTCACTGCACTAGCGCCTCCTCTGTTAGGGGGGGAGGGGGGGAATAGCGTGATCCTCCCACGCGCTACGTCCCCCTGGCGAAACTCCTCACTGTCAGGTGAAAAGAAGCGGCTGGCGACTCCACATGTATTGGAGGAGGCAAGTGGTGGTCTGCAGCCCTCCCCGGATCGGCAGAGGGGGTGGAGCAGTGACCAGGGCGGGGTAATTGGCCAAGTGCAATTGGGGAGAAAAAGGGGGACCCCCCCCCCAAAAAAAAGCTCAAAGGAAGAAATGCAATGTAAAGAAAAACGGCTGGTAGAAAGCAGGTTTTAGACTGGCTGAGAAACGGAAGGGACACAGGAAGCCTGACAGTCAGGTAAAGAAACGAGTAAACGGCGGGGGGGGGGGGGGCAGAAAGAGAGAGAGAGGGGGAGAGAGAGAAATACAAAGACACACAGACAAGGCAACTAGGTGAAAAAACAAGAAAACAAGACAGACAAACAGACTGACAGAGAGCGAGGCAGAATAATAACAGCGTGTGACAGTTCACCTGACAGGAGACAGAGACAGACAGACAGACAGACAGACAGACAGACAGACAGACAGACAGACAGGAAGGCCAGGCAGACAGACAGACAGACAGACAGACAGACAGACAGACAGACAGACAGACAGGAAGGCCAGGCAGACAGACAGACAGACAGACAGACAGACAGACAGACAGACAGGAAGGCCAGGCAGACAGACAGACAGACAGACAGACAGACAGACAGACAGACAGACAGACAGCGACAGAAGGAGGCTGCGTGTCATGGGCGGTTCCGGGCAGCACCACTGCAGCAGCTGAGGCAGTCAGGCAGGCTGAGCTTGCTGAGGTGTGTCTCTACTCACCACAACACACACATTGCTATCAAACTCCATCTGGATGAAAGCAAACCAACGACATTCATTATCCGCCAGGTGACGCATGGCGGAGACGGCGTTCTCTCTCTCTTTTCTTTTCTTTTCTAGAAACATCCTCGCCAGGCACCTTTTAAAGAAAAGGCTTGCACGGGCCATTGCACAAGAACCCAAAAACGTTGATTGAAAAGAAAATCGTGACGGTGTCAAGACCTGACCCTGACTCAGGCGTTCGTTGAACTCACACGAGTGCGCACAAAGACGGACGCACGTGTACACACATATTGAGTATGCAGACACACACACACAGCTGCATTCCTGTGATGAATTCGGAGAGGCAGAAAGGGAGATTACACGGACAGTTCCTCCATGCTAAATCTCCTTATTGCAGCCCCCGGTGAGATATATATAGACACAGCCTGGTGGCTTTGGTACTCGCTCGCTCGCTCTCCCAGATTTTAAAGCATGAATTCCAGGAGAACTATTCCACAGTTTATCCGGGATGCTTTCTGAATGCAGGGGCTTCTGCTTTGCAGGGTGTTTCCACATTCGTCTGAGGTCAACGACAATGAAGAAATAGTTGATTTTGCAAAGACGGCAAACATGAGAACTGCTTTGACGCAACATTTGTTCTCTTTGTCAATGCAACTAAAAGTGTTACGTCGCATTCTTTGCGGGTTTGTCCAACCTTTGACCGTCAAAACCCTTATTTCAGTTTCCAGTCTGGACCGTCGCACCGATTAGTTTTCAGTTCACCATCACTGGGGCAATAAAACAGTACCCCTGCACCCTGATCTCCACTGACCGTCTCGCTATGAAGACTACAAAAGACTACAAAAGCCTTAAAGACAACAGAGGACGCTACAACAGAGCATTTAAGTGTGATTTCACATGCTGACAAACAAAAGATAATGCTCATTTTGGCAAACTTCACCCTTTAAATACAAATTATTTAGTGCAATAATAAACCTTTTTTTCCCCAAACATTAGGTCCAAGTGCTGCGGTGAAACGCTGCTGGTTTAGAGGAGGGGTGTGTTGACAGCAGACAGGCCGAAAAGGAATCAGAGAGCTCATCTTGTCAAAAACCATCAGCTGTGAAACAGAGGACTCCTCCCTCCGGCTCCCAGGGATCCCATGGCCACATTTTCCAACTGCTGGCCAAAGACTAATTTTTTATTGCTGCTGCTTCATGATTGATGCAGTTGTTCTGTCAGGCTAGCTCAGTAGGCTTCACTCCTTATGGTATATTGTTTTCCTTGCCCTTTGTGTTCACTTGTTTTTCCCAACCCTCGACTCATTAACACTTATTTTTCTTAAAAAAAAGTCAGTTGTGTCTGTGTGTATATAATCAAGGTAAGCTACTTTTGCAAGCTTGGCGATCTCATCTTTGAAAGTACTGGCCTCAGCTGAGGTTTCAGTTTCTCACTTTTCTGTGATCTAGTGAGGCTCACGTTAGCCAACTTGAAACCCAAACAGCTAAAGCACCCATCGTGTTATTGTTATTTTTTCAAGCAAACACAATGTACTGTGAAATATTGATTTGTCATCTCATTAACAGTCATCTAAGAGACTTCGTCAGTCTCACCATCAGTCTCAGCTGACTGCACGCTAGCCCCAACCTTGTAAACAGCACAGTTGCATAACGTCCAGGAAGTCACTTAGACGAGTGATGGAACGTGTCTCCCACTAAACTTTGTGCCCAGATGAACCGATTCAACTTTCTGGGATCACATCCTGATGTGCAATGACAGCAATCTGTTTATGAAACCGGCGATGGCTGATTGCATATTGGTCAATGGCTACTGCCAGCCAAAGAAGCTGGTTCACCCTCCTCTGCCTGTTCTCGTCCTCTCTTCAATTTCTAGCTCTTCGACCGTATACTCTCTGGCTTGAATAAATATGGGCGGCCATCGAATTCAAATGCCTCGTCCACATTGTCAAAATCTGCTAAATATTCAGCCATGACTTTGGAAATACATTATTCCAGGCTATGCTACCTCAAATGAATGGTGAGCTCTGACAAGGTTCGGCATGACTTCTTATTTTGTAAACATCGAATCCCCCCCCCCCTCACGCAAACAGAAGTAGCAGTAAAAGGGATGTTACAACAGAGACAAGAAGAAGCGAAACGTAAAGAAAAAGGTCCATCTCTGTAGGGATCCTTTCCACAATGTTGTCAGACACTTATCATAACAACCTGAGCCAGTCAGTGGCAAAAAACAAGAACTTTAATGGACCCTTTTTTTTTTGGAATTTTCCCTTTTTCTCTCCAGCTGTACCCGTCCAATTACCCCACTCTTCCGAGCTTTCCCGGTCACTGCTCCACCTCTTCTGCCGATCCGGGGAGGGCTGCAGACTACCACATGCCTCCTCCGATACATGTGGAGTCACAAGCCATTTCTTTTCACCTTACAGTGAGGAGTTTTGCCAGGGGGACGTAGCGCGTGGGAGGATCACGCTATCCCCCCCAGTTCCCCCTCCCCCCTGAACAGGTGCCCCGCTGACCAGAGAAGGCGCTAGTGCAGCGACCAGGACACATACCCACATCTGGCTTCCCACCTGCAGACATGGCCAATTGTGTCTGTAGGGATGCTCGACCAAGCCGAAGGTAACACGGGGATTTGAACCAGTGATCCCCGTGTTGGTAGGCAACGGAATAGACCGCTACGCTACCCGGGCACCCTAATGGACATATTTTGATGGGTGAAAATGCCCCCAAGGATTACATTGCAGCTCTTTTTTTAGCTCCTGGCTGAAGCATTCTCGCTCAATACCGCACCAATTTCAAAATGTTTTGTCCCTGTTAGTCATTTAGACCCCATATGATGGAAAAATAGGGCCCAAGTTTAAAAATACCGGAATTACCCTTTAATCCTGTGCAAATTTGCCATGTTTGTAATGTAAAAATTCCAGTGTAAATTCGTTCTACCCTCCAGGGGCCATACCAGTGGTGTACTAGCCATTGAGCATACAGGGACAAACCCTGATGGGCTGATGCATCGGTGAGCTGGTGGACCTCCAAAAAAAATCCATGACAGGCCCTGTGAGTCTGTCATTCGTGGTGCACATCAGAGCGTTCTGGGTGCGTGTTCCAGGACTGGGCTCACTGGCCAATCATAACCAAGTTAGTTGATGCACATTAACACTCTACACTAATGCAAAAGTAGTGTGCAGCAGTGAAATGGCCAACAAAAGCCATGGACAAGAAAATGTCAAAAAGCAAAGGAGGGGCCAAAGAAATTAAGAGAAAAAAGGAAGCAGGCATTAGAGGCACAGCCTTCCAAATGTAAACAAGAGTGAAACTGTCCAGACCCAGGCGCACCTGTGCTGCACATTTAGGTGGAGCAAGGCAGTGTTAATGAGAAAGATGGGGGATCAGCAAGTAGCAATTATGTTCCAGGGATTAGTTATATTCTTAGTGTCAAGTAAAACTAGGCTACCTATATAGCTAGCTAGCTTTGGCATGTCCTCACCTCTGTAACAGTATTTGTTGTCCTCCATGTGTCCATACATCAATTGTGAGTGTGTCCTACTAAACGTCCCTCTCAGGTCTTTGCGACACATAGCCCACGGCGGCAGTTGTGTACGCCCCGTTGGAAAAAAAACAATTGACATACTGTTTGGGCATCAGGATCCTCAAGTGGCCAGCAACGCTCTTTAAGAGGAGCAGACTGCAGCGGTAAAATTGATGTTAAATTATAGGCTAGGCTACATGTTCAGTTAAAACTGCTGCAACTTAAGGTTCCAAAACGACCCCACTGATAGGCTACTTGTTACTATTTAAGCCATGCTGATGGCGTGTTACAATATAAAGCTGTGCTTACTGAAATATGTCCTGGAATAGATATATGCTACTTTCCATTGAAAAAGCCCTTGAATACATTCAGAATCACCTGTCAAAATAAAAGATTGTATATCATTACCAGCAAGGACTAGGGTGCTAAAGCTAGTGGGCTATGTCCTATAATTACATTACCCCTCCCCCAGCTGTAACTGACTGCCATATTAGACTGTACCTATGTAATCACCCCCCCCCCCACACACACACACACACCTGGCCGGTCCCAGCAGATAAGTCCAAGGCTGGATTTCCTTCCCAGTACATCCCTGGCCCATACTACTGTTTTCAACTCGAAAAATGTAAAATAAAAAGGTTTACTACCACTTAAGGACACTAAAATTGTGATAGATCATTTTCCAATCAACTATGCAGTCCTGCCTTGTATCGGCATGAGCCTTCGATTGAAATGATAAGTCAAAGAAGCCAGCACAGAAAATAAGTTTCCCAATGGATACTGGCAGCAGTTATGTATCTATTGGCCCACTGACCAGGTCCCACCGAAGAGTACAGACCAATAACAACAGTTTCTGAACTGAGGAGGAAAGCGACTACAGCGTAAACCCCAAACCTCAGCCTCTGACAGGCCTTTGGTCACACAACACACCCATTAGCATGTGGAAGGGACAAAGGGTTGCCTTGGCAACACTAGCATCATGTTAAATGTTCCCGTCACGGATACTGAAGAGTGTCTGTGTGTGTAGGAATGAGCTGCGGCTACATGCACTTTGTATTCAAGAATGTATTAGGACTCGTGGGACAGAGCAAAGTGACTATAGACTTTTAATGCCCGCGTTATGCTAAGCGTGTGGTTGTGTGCATATCTGTGCTGTTTTGTGTATGCGTGTCCGTTGGTGTGTGTGACGGTGTGCTTCTATTTTGTGCTGTGTCTATTGTGCTTAGCGTGCAAGTGTCCGCACGTTTTTGCGGTGTACTGTTTACATACATGGACAAGAGAGTCTACTAGATTTTATTGTCTACCATATTTTATTATGTGTGGGTGTGTGCATTTTTGTTTCTTTGTTTAGTGTGCTGTGTTTGACATTTCTTGTCACACACAGCCTTTGTCCTCTGTCCCTCAAAGTAAAAAAAAAAAAAACTGGGGCTGTGCTGCTAACTTTCAACTGTAATAACAGGATCGGAAGGGTTTCCATTGCTTTCCTGAACATGAATCACATATGCCGTCTGCTGCTGTCCGGCGGCTCGCCTTTCCTGTTTGCCTCTTCCTTGTTTGATCTGCTTGTGGCGAAGGCGATGTATGCCACGAAATATGATTAGGGCTATTTAACCAGGAAGTTTATTTTTTCTTCTTCTTATTTTCCTGTACTTGCTCAGTTTCCATTTAAATGCTGCTCAAATTTTACGTGAATATTTGAAAATTCGACAAAGAAAATGCAAATCAGTGTGTGTTCCCGTCAAGTCGTGCTCCATCAACCAGTACGACAAGATAACTTCATCACAGTAGTGTTCTAATGGCTGCCTGGCAACAACAGCTAACAAGTGCTTACTGCTAGGGGAGGGAGATGGAGACTTTCCATGGCCTTGCTTGCCACTGGAAGAATTATCAACCTAAGTTCAGGTTAACTGCACCTGGTCCAAAGATGAAGACAAAATTACGCAATGGGTAGTATTACAACAACTGAAACAATGACAATTTACTTTATCCCCCGATGACATCATTTATTTGAAAACGAGTCATCCTTTATCGCATTCTCTCTTTAGCAACATAGTAACTTTTCCGCTTCAAGCCAGGGTAAAAACATTTAGGATGTTTGATGAATGGAAACAATGTTCTTCTTATTCTTATTAGGGCTATTCTTACAAACACAAAAGTAAAACTTTTCTTGGGAATTTCTGGAACAATTGAAAGCAGATTCAAATTAAACTGCTGATTAAAAAGGTAACAATAATTTTTTTTATTTAATTGAACCTTTAGGCCGTGAGCACGCTGAAAGGTTTAAAGATCCATCGTAACACCAATTTGGCCATGACAACTGGTTAGTCTGCACCTGTATGCGAAATTTTGGGCAGGTCACCATTTTTTCGTGCGATTCATTTGCATGTAAATATAATTTTTCGAACTGTTGTTTTTGTCATTAGTACTTTAACCCAAAACGCGAATATTACGCAGCGAAAAAAAGACTACATTTTTTCTTCTGGACCGACGAGGTTGATTTTTCTGGGCTTTGGCACCGTGAATAAAGGCATCAACCAATCACGTTGCGCAGAATGGCCGTCACAATGCCTAATGACAATGGCGCACCTGTTGATTGATTGTTTTTCATCACCCTGTATTGTATGCTGAAGGACACAAAATTGATAAAGACAATGAACTTCCGCAGTCCGGTTTGCGGTTTGCAACTGAGTGTGAAATGGCTGGGATGAGAGTCAGCATCTCCAAGTCTGAGGCCATGGTTCTCTACCGGAAAATGGTGGATTGCTCCCACCGGGTTGGGGATAAATTGTTGCCTCAAGTGAAGGTATTGTTCACGAATGAGGGTAGGATGCAGCGGGGGATTGACAGGCGGATTGGCGCAGCATCAGCAGTAATGCGGACGTTGTACCAGACCGTTGTGGTGAAGAGGGAGCTGAGCCGGAAGGCAAAGCTCTCAAATTTACCAGTCAATCTTCGTTCCAATCCTCATCTATGGTCATGAGCTTTGGGTAGTGACCGAAAGGGTGAGATCGCGGATACAAGCGGCTGAAATGAGTTTCCTCCGTAGGGTGTCTGGGCTCAGCCTTAGAGATAGGGTGAGGAGTTCGGACATCTGGGGGGAGCTTGGAGTAGAGCCGCTGCTCATTCACGTCGAAAGGAGCCAGCTGAGGTGGTTCAGGCATCTGATTAGGATGCCTCCTGGGCGCCTTCGTTTGGAGGTTTACCGAGCACAGCCAACTAGGAGGAGACCCTGGGGTAGACCCAGAACTCACTGGAGGGACTACATGTCCAATCTGGCCTGGGAACGCCTTGGGATCCCCCAGGAGGAGCTGGAGGGCATTGCTGGGGAGAGGGACGTCTGGAGTGCCCTACTTAGCTTGCTGCCACTGTGACCCAACCTCGGAGAAGCAGCTGATGATGAATGAATGAATGAATAAATGAATGAATGACCTTAAGGACGTGTGGCGGAGCATCGCCGAACAACTAGGCTATCAGGATAGTGAGTAGCTTATGTAATTTACTTTGGATGTAGTAGAGTTGGTAGAAAGGCAACCCTTCCTTGCCGACCCAGAGCTTTTCTCGGCGCACTGCAACAGAGGAAGTGCGCCTGGCGGTGGCCAGACCAGCAATGGTCGGGGTGTCCCTCTGCGACCCTGAAGGGAAGAGCAGGGGATACCCATGCACCCCACTGTCATACCTGAACCCGCCGGGTTGAGTCCCATGTGAATTCTTATTGCAAATTCGTATCACTTCAACAGTTCTGATGTTTCATGTCATTTATTTGTCATGTCCCCGGCATGTAAAGGCCTTTACTTGTAGTATTCTGGGGTTTTAAGATTCAAACCTCTCACCTTTGACCAGTTGGAGACGCCACAATATCAAACATGTCTGATTATCTTATGACTGGAATATGGACAGATCTCAGCTCGTCGGAAAGTGTGTGTGCCTCTATGACTGCAGCCGAACTAGTGTGCTTGTCTATGACCAATCTGCCAAAGTCAGTTGTCTTTTCCTCCCAGCGGACCGAAAGGATTGTTGTACGTATTCATGTAGGACATGTGTCCACTGCATGCAAATTTTGATCGTAACAAACAAATCAAAAGCAAGAGAATTTATTTAATACACAAGCTTAAATAGTTCGTACGCACTCTTTATGAACAGATGTTGAGTAAATTAATGGTGGTTGCATGAGGCCCACTGTTTTTAATCAGTCATACGTAAAACAGGTAATCCTGCTTCCTTAAAACTTGGCTTGGCTCAAAGCCAAGGCAATGTCATAGAAATTCTCAGGACTCCATCTGTTCAGCATTGCCAGGTACATGGAAACTTTGAAATGTATCCATTTTACAAAAATGTGATAGGAGACCTTTGAGTATAACATTGGTGACAATGAAAAAAACTGAGGTGTGGTTTCCTGTATTGTTTCCATCTCTAAGGCTACCTGCTTCAAAACATACATAGCCACAAAAAACTTAGTTTCCTGACTTTTCCACTTCTGTTTGAGTTTCCAAAACTCAGGCTGTCTCACTCCCTGTATGTGTCTGTCCCTCTGTGTGACTCCCTCACTGTCTCTCTCTGCCCCTCTCTCCGATTCTCCAACACAAAGGGGCAGATTCAGAGTGCACATAGCAACAGGCCCTGGACTCTGATTGGCTGAGAAGCGGCGGTACAGTTCCAGCAGAGGGGAACCCTCTCTTGTGTTTTCTGTTTAGCGAACTCAGCTGCTGTTACTCCCCCGTCACCAATGCACGCGCATGCTAACGCTCACGCTCTCTCTCTCTCTCACACACACACACACACACACACACGCACGCACACACACTTCCTGTGGCGGATGCACAACCTTGCCCTCTTACACACATTAAATTGTCTGCCATACATTTAAAACAGAGCGTTTTTGGCAGCTGACACATTTAAGTGCTACGGTCTGTAAGTCACACAGTAAACAAGCTTTCAGCCACTCGGGAATAGAAGACTTTTCATTAATAGCCCAAACTGGTCTCAGAGGAGCACCTCACAGAAATAACCCATTTCGGCTGATATGGGGGGAAAAAAAACTCCCCAAAAAAACAAAAAACAAGTTCTGCATCAGGGCCTGGACCTGCTATCCATTCTTTTCGATGGTTATTGACTTTTATGAATAAAGGGATTGTGATTCTCGTTCCTGTCCAGGGTTTCTCCCCCGCCTGCCGCCCAACGACTGCTGGGATCGGCTCCAGCATCCCCGCGACCCTGAGAGCAGGATAAGCGGTTGGGATAATGGATGGATTCAATGTTATACTTTACATTACCAAACAGTTCAATGTGCTGAACTTGAGTTGGAAACTTGAACTTTGATATATATTGTGTAAAATTCCATGCGATTATTTTCCATATTGCCCTGTATTAGTTGTGGGGCCATTTGTGTTGGGTTTTCATTTGAGAAGTGTTGCATTTTAAAAGGCTTGGGTCGTGGGGTGAGGGGCATAACGTGTCGAAGTTGCCTACATTAACTGGATGTTACATTTGGCAATCAGGGCAAACAATATTTGCTTCAAAAACTCTGCTTGCACCAGGCCTACATATGTTAGCCCCATCGGCATCAGTTGGCTCACACAAATAGATTAGGATTAAGCTCTACTTTCGAATGTAGGCCTATGTGTAGCATTGGTGGTGCCTCCAGTTTAAACCCCTACTTACAGCAGTAAACCTTTTTTTGAGTACATACACACAAATCCCTTTCAAATAACATGAGCTGCTCAGCTTGCACACAGTGTTAGTTGTGTACTGCATGAATAGTGGATAGATGGGGATCGTGTGTGAATGTCCAAAAGGGGTGGCAGCCTCAAGGTTAAAAGTGAGGGCGTGTTATCAGAAGGTTGTTGGTTTAAATAAACTGACTTCCTGGGGAGAATCAGAGGGTGCAATGCTCTCCAATGACCTACTCAACAACTACCAATGAGGTGTCCTTGACCAGGACATGTAAGCCCCAACTATCTTTATAGGGAGACCGTGCTGGCCAGCTCTTACGGGAAATTTTGCAGTTAATTATCTCCAAGTCCCATACATGCTGGTTGTCTATTTAGTCTTTTAAAACTACAACCACTTCAGTGCAATTCATTTCGACAGAGAAACCGACATTCTCCTGTCAAGAGAGCCATTCTATATTGCCTACATTATGTACCGGTATTCATTACACGGCCATGTTGAATACTCAATTCTGACTGGGAAATTAAAGTATTCTGCGATTGATTATTTCTGAATAGTGGGCCATTGTCAAGACTGTTGTCAAGCTATGGCCCCATCATCATCATCCCTGTTCCATTCCAAACTAACACGCTTCAGAAAGCCTCTGAGGCTTAATGTTGGCAAGCTAAATATACAGAAAGAAGTCCTGTCAAAAATTATTTTAAGCTATTATTTTCTATAAATTTATTGATTTCTTTCATAAGGCAAAGCTGTGTAATATGGGATAATCCATTCTGAGGCAGTCTTCTGTTCTTTGCCTCTGCAAAGGTCATTATTTTTCAATGGAAGACTGCCTCTTCATGGATTATCCTTTACACATTGCACAAGAGTTTCTTACCAGCATTCCCTCTGGGCTGGTGTCCTCAACAAAAGCTGATCAGGATAAAAGTCACTGTAGCATGGTGACCCTTATTCTGTTGCCATTGCTGGACAATTTGAAGGCAAACAGCACCAGTAATTGTAGGCTATCAGTGGCTGCAGGGCTTCACTGTCCCTGCTATGGCCAGCAGTAGCCTCTGTGACTCAGATCTCTAGCTGTTGTTTTCTGGCTCATATACGCAAGACTGAATGTTAGACATCACCAAAATATTATAAAACACAAAATCATCCATAATGTCCTCTGTGTTGACACTCTGAGGGGTCATTTTTGCATTTCAAAATGCTTCCGATATGATAACTATGTATATGGTGAACAGGAAAACTGCTACCTCTGCTCCCTGGGGGCAAAGATGAGAAGACAAGCATCTCAGCCAATATGCTTTGTAGTTCCTTTGTCATCCACTGACATCGATGGATGACAAAAATGTCAGCCAGTTTGCTACAGTCGGCTACAGCGATGCAGACAAAGTTGACAAGTATTGTGGGCGTTAGAGCACACAATACAGTTATTACATGGAAATAAGGCTGAAAATCAGCGAAGTTTTCCTTAAGTTTAAATATGTGGGGATCTACGAGTGTGACGCAAAACAGTATGTATCTTTTTCAGTTTTCATTAAACCCCAAACACACTCCTACTAGTCCATGGGCCAGAGCCCAAAATTTCCTATTTCGGTACACTCAAGGTGGCAAAACTTACTTATAATTTTTGAAAGGATCCATGTCTGTAGATGATATTTTGGTATGATAACCATTCCTGAGTGGCAGCTGTATCACAGTTATCAGCTCATGAAGTTAACCACCCCCTAAAGTAAATTGCATTTTAGACGCTGGTGCATATCCTGGTTTAGCCTCATGGTCAGGACATTTTTCAATGTTCTATAATATTGTCTTTGGTATCATTTTAAAGGGGACCTTCTTAGCTTTCATTCAAGCCCTGTTGAGGATATTTCTCACAAATATAGAGGTCACTTGAGCTCTTCAACCCGTCAATAACACACATCTTTCTGCAATGTTCGCCTAAACTATATACTTTCTTTTAGCCCTGTGGCATCTAGGAATATCAGGGACACAAAACACAAAAACTGGAATACTCACAGGACTGTAAAGATTCAGGAAATGTATAATATACCCATACTATTTCATTGTGTGAGGTGATTGTGAACCTTAAATTAGAAGGGCATTATTACTAAGAAACTAACTAGACCAAAGCCAGTTAGTCCATGGGTCAGACCAGATATCGATATCACCCAAGGTGACACAACCTCACTGGTGCTATTTTATTTGGTACACTAACAGAAGTAAAATAATACATGATAACCTTTCCAAATGAGCAGCTATTTCATTTTTCTTTCAGGAAACCTGTTTCTGTGCCTCTCACGATTGTGTATTTGCCCAGATTTTTACAAATATAGCATTTCAACACCCCTGGTACTGATTAGCCTAGCTTAAACTCTGGGACAGTTCTTAGTTGGCCAACAACCAAGGATAACCAGTACTGTGTACTTCCATTCATTGTGCTAAGCTAGGCTAACGTGCAGCCAGATAGCTTTCTACTAAACACATATAGAGGAAACTGGTATCTATCTTCTTGTCTCACTCTGGAGAAGATTGTAAGCTAATTTCCCATAATGTTAGCATGTTCTTTTAATGTATATGTTAATATGATTAGTTAAAGTGGCTACGAGGAACTTTCATCTTGTGTTGATTTTAGCGGCCTCATGTGGACAAAATACAGCTGTTGCATAGCAACTAGGTAATGTATCTATTTGTGGCTATGTAAGATAAATAATGGTAATATGACGCTGGTGAAGCAAAGTAAACTTTGTTTTAGTAGTGTTCATACACCTAAGTTACATGTATTTGTTTGTATGTGGCAGGTGAAAACTGACTGAATATGGCCACTGGTGAACAAGCAAGTTTTTACCCAATACCAAAGCGCCCACGGGTGGAGTGCATTATCCACTGTTCTGATGATACAGATAAGCTGGTTTCACTACAAAGTGTCGACTCATGGAGAACTCTGCTCAGGGCAGCTCAGATACGAAATCATGCACCAGTTTTGAAACTGGCAAAAGACATTCCTGAGGGACAGATTCCAGCAATCTACTACCACAGAAAGTGTCGCAGTATCTTCACTATGAAGCAAATTCTTGATGGCCTCCTTGCAAAAGAAAAGAAAAGTTGTGTCTCTGCTGAAGAGAAACAATCTAAGAGAGTAGCTCGACATGCTCCAAGTACATCTAGGACTTATGATGCAGAGTGCATATTTTGTCAGAAAAACAGCAAATATTCCAAGAGACAGAATACGAGAGAAGTACTGGTGCATTGTCGAGAACTGCGAGCTGATGCAAAGATCAGGAGTGCAGCCACAAAGAAAAGGGACAGCAGAATCCTTGCCATTGTGAGTAGAGACCTTGTAGCAGCTGAAGGGCACTACCACAGGTCATGCTATAGACTTTACACCAAAGAAGAGGTTTCCAAAGGAGAGGTTGCCAGCAATGAAGATGATGATGCTGCAGCCCAGTATGAAGCTGCTGTGAATAAGGCATACAATGAGCTGTTCCTCTTCATCAGGATGGAGCTTTTTGGCAATCCTCAAGTGATGACAATGACTGATCTCTCTTCTAGACTGGTAGCTTCAATGAACTCCCAAGGCATTGCCCAAGTCAAGGAATCAACCAAGAAGCACATAAGGCGAAACCTGGAGAGTGAGTTTGCTGGAGCCTTGCAGATATTCCCTGATGAGAAAGGAAAATTCCTCCTCTATCCCGATAACTTGTCCATGAGGGAACTTGCCAAAGAAAATCGGTCTCTCAAAAGGGAGCTGCAGACCCTGAAAAGTGTCAGTGCACAAAATGTTATAGCCAAAGCAGCCATCAAATTGAGAGCAGACATTAAAAGTCAAGATGTTCCTCAAACCTGGCCGCCTGAAGTCAAACTAGAAGCAGAATGTCCTACCATTCCAGAATCGCTCGTTATCTTCCTGTACTCTCTACTCACAGGCTCAAATGATCCTGATCATGCATCCCAGAGAGTGCAGTGCCTTCTGCAGTCATTTGGCCATGACATAGTATATGCAGTGACATGTGGAAATACCAAGCCTTCCAAGCACATTGTTCTGCCATTCAGTGTCAAATCGTTGACAGGAAATGTAGAGTTGATAAACATCCTCAACAGACTTGGTCACAGTGTGTCCTATTCACAGATGGAAGAGATCAACACTGCCCTGTGTCTCCAGAAACTCTCATCATCAGGGAGTGGCATTGCCCTTCCAGGTAACATCCATCCTGGCATATTCACAACTTTAGCCTGGGACAATATCGACCGTCTTGAAGAAACTGTCAGTGGTGAGGGAACATCTCACAGAGTCAATGGGATTGCTGTGCAAGCAAAGCCAGTCAACCCACTTCCTGTCCAACCCATGCCCACTGTTCCCAAAACAAAGAAGAGAAGCATTGATGGACCCCCACCAATGTTACCAACTTACAATGCTGGACAACGGGTAGGGCCACCACAAAGCAAAAGGTCAGATGCCGATACTGCAGCCAATACTAAGCTTGCCAGAGAGAAAAACCTTCTTTGGGTCCTAGCACGCATGTCACAACAAGAAGAACAGTCAGTCAGCAGCTGGACAGGCTTCAACATCCTGACTCGAGGAGAGATGACGGTCATCCCCGACAATATTGGCTATCTGCCTACCATCAATGCTCCAGCGACACAAATGTCTACTGTCAACGAGGTGCTTAACCAGTCACTGAGCATCATGCAGTGCTTAGGCCTGAGGAAGATTGTCTGTGTCTTTGACCAAGCCCTGTATGCGAAGGCTGTCGAGATCACATGGAAACACCATGACAAGTTCCATGATATCATCGTTAGGCTTGGGGTATTCCACACCATCTGCACACTGCTGGCAATAATAGGAAAGCGTTTCCAAGATGCTGGACTCAAAGACCTCTGCATTGAGGCTGGCATGATTGCAGAAGGCTCAATTGCTGGTGTTATGGATGGCCGCAAGTACAACAGGGCAGTGCGACTACACAAGCTCCTGTATGAGGCTCTCATGCGACTGACCTTGAATGGTTTCCTGTCCTGGTTGGAAGAAACTCACAGGAATGACAAGGTTCACCTGAATGAGACACTGAAGACCATTGACAGCCTTGGGAAAGAAGTCTCACAACATGCTTTGAAGGAGGTCCTCGAGAACAGCTCTTGTACACGCATCATGGATCTATTTGAAGTCTACCGTGAGTTCCTTAGAGGTGGAAACGGCAGCCTCTCGAACTTCTGGATGTCCTATTTGGACATGGTTGAAATCTTGTCGGGGCTCATCCGAGCATCCAGAGAGGGAGACTGGATGCTACACTTGGCTAGCATTCGAGCAATGATCCCATGGTGCTTTGCTTATGACAGGATGACTTATGCACGCTACCTCCCCTACTACTACGCCCAGATGTCTGAGCTGCCCATCACACACCCAGATGTGTACACAGAATTCATGGAAGGAGGCTTCTCAGTCCAACTGGGCTCCACCAATCCCTTTGGCCGAATCCCTGTTGACCAAGCTATAGAAGAAACGGTGAACAAAGACACCCAAACAGCTGGAGGGACAAAGGGATTCAGCTTGAAGCCAGGAGCTGTGACCAAATATTATCTCACAGCTGAGTATAGAAGCATGTACCTCAGACAGCTGAGAGACCTGACAGGTCAAGGCAGGTGCAAATGGTCTCATCCAGATCTAGAGTCCAAGGATCAAGAGAGATGAAGCAGATGTCCAGTCTCTCATGGACCTTATGGAGAATAACTGGCTCAATCCTATGTCCCCTGATGAGATTGATTTGGTTAGCCTCTCCACTGTCAACATGGCTCCACCTGATGTGACCATAGATCTCTTGAGAGCTCTTGAGAAAGGAGAAGAGGCCTACCAAGCATTCCAGCAAACAAGGTTAGATGCAGACCCACCACCTGTGAAATTCCACGACAAGATGACCAAGCAAAGTCTGAAAACATTCTCCAATGTCAGCACAAAACAAGCTCATGGAAAGAAAGCACAGGATGTGGTTCTGAAGGCAGATAGAAACCTTTTCAGTCACATGATCCTGGTGGCTGAAAGCAGGAAGGTGAATCTGAAGGATGTCCTTGCCTACCCATTGGGCCCACTACCATGGGCACTGGCAAATGCTGATGGGTCCTTACGAAAAACAAACAAGGCTGCACTTGCCAGAGAGCTTGAAAAGAATGTATCTCCTGCAGAAGACATCCCAATCCCATCTACTTCCATCACTGATGGGATGAGCCTGGTCCAAAAAATGAATGGCAACAACAAAACCTTTGCACAGGTGGCAGAGTCAGCCTTGACCCAGGTCCTCCATGAGGGAGCACAGAGTGGGAGGATTGATGTTGTTTTTGATGTCTATCACCAGACTTCGATCAAAGATGCTGCATGACTGAACCGGGGTGGAGACATCACTCTCCAGTACAAGAATCTTGCAGGGGGACACCACATCCAGCAGTGGAGAAAATTTCTGTGCAGTTCCTCCAACAAGACCAGTCTCATCAAGTTTCTGGTGGAAGAGTGGAAACTCCCACGATACAGAGCTATGCTGCATGGCAAGGTGTTGTACATGACCTGTGAGGAAACCTGCTACAAGTTGACAGAAGATGGGTGTGAGGAAGCAGCAGAACTGCACTCCACACATGAAGAAGCTGACACCCGTCTGCTCCTGCATGCATTGCATGCAGCAAATGCGGGCTCAAAGTCAGTTATCATCACAGCTGAGGACACTGATGTCATGGTGCTTTGTCTTGGCTTCCAGAAGGACATCACCTGTCCCATCTACCAGAAGTGTGGGACTCAGAACCGCACACGGTTTGTCGACATCACCAAACTGGCAAGTTCACTTGGAGACAGCATCTGTGACAGCCTAATTGGCTTACATGCCTTCACAGGCTGCGACACTGTCAGTGCATTCGCTGGTCGAGGGAAGCTGAATGCCCTGAAGATAGTGAGAAAGCACACTTCCTGCCAAGAGACTTTTAGTCAACTGGGACAGACATGGAATGTGAGTGATGAGCTGTTCCAGAAAATTGAGCAGTTCACCTGTCAGATGTATGTTGCTAATAGCAGCACTGCTGAGGTGAACAAACTGCGTTACCAGCTCTTCTGCACCAAAAGGGGAGAGGTTGAGTCCAGCCAGCTGCCACCATGTAGAGACTGTCTCTTTATGCATGTTCAACGAGCCAACTATCAGGCAGCAATATGGAAGTGCTGTCTGCAGGCTAACCCTGTGGTGCCAAGCCCTACCGAGTATGGATGGACAGACGATGAAGGCAAGCTGGCCATTTACTGGATGCGCTCCCCACCTGCACCAGATGTGGTCTTGGAAATGCTAACATGCAAGTGTGTGCATTCATGCAAAATGCCAAGCTGCATGTGCCTGTCAAATGGACTTCCATGCACAGACATGTGCAGGTTACAGACCTGCAGTAACCAAAAACAGCAGGATGGTCCAGAACTGGACTTTGAACTTGGGGAGTCAGATGATGAGAGAAATGAGCAGTTTGATGAATGACAGTGTGATGATTCTGATGGTATTACTGTGGTAGTAGTCTATTGATGCACAGGATGTTGATTCTGGACTTGGTTACCCAGAGCTTGATAACAATAATGTAACCATATTCACATATACCCATTACCCTACCCATTACCATTACATATACCCACTAATGATATGGGATTACATGTATCATTGACTAAGTATATGTAAATGTCAATGTTGTTTAAAATATTAAAATAGTTCATTACCTCACTATGGTATTCCTTTTTATCATGTATTTTGATTGTGTATTTAAACAAATTTATAGAGACCAGTTTGTGACCTAACTGGCTTTGGTCTAGTTCTCATTTAAGGCTCACAATCACCTCACACAATGAAATAGTATGGGTATATTATACATTTTCTGAATCTTTACAGTCCTGTGAGTATTCCAGTTTTTGTGTTTTGTGTCCCTGATATTCCTAGATGCCACAGGGCTACAAGAAAGTATATAGTTTAGGCGAAAATTGCAGAAAGATGTGTGTTATTGACGGGTTGAAGAGCTCAAGTGACCTCTATATTTGTGAGAAATATCCTCAACAGGGCTTGAATGAAAGCTAAGAAGGTCCCCTTTAAAATGATACCAAAGACAATATTATAGAACATTGAAAAATGTCCTGACCATGAGGCTAAACCAGGATATGCACCAGCGTCTAAAATGCAATTTAGTTTAGCGGGTGGTTAACTTCATGAGCTGATAACTGTGATACAGCTGCCACTCAGGAATGGTTATCATACCAAAATATCATCTACAGACATGGATCCTTTCAAAAATTATAAGTAAGTTTTGCCACCTTGAGTGTACCGAAATATCGTCTGGCCCATGGACTATACCCCTCACAGCCTGAGGAGGCTCTATGGATGGCCCTGGATGTGTACAGGCCCATTCAGACTGACAGCTTGCCCACCCTATCAGATTAATTAAAACTTTTTTTTTGGGGGGGGGGGTCCCCCATTTGTCTCCCCAATTGTATTTGGCCAATTACCCCACTCTTACCCACATCCGGCTTCCCACCCGCAGAGTGTCTGTAGGGATGCCTGACCAAGCTGGAGGTAACACAGATATTCGAACCAGTGATCCCTGTTGGTAGGCAACATAATAGACTGCTATGCCACCCAGACACCCTTCATTAAAACTTCCTCTCTTACTGACGCTACATTACATAATGTTATTTTTTTTCCCAACCCGCATTCTGCGAATACCCGCCTCCTACTCTGCCTCTGATTGGCTCTGACCCTGGTATTCTTCCTCTCCATCTCACTCCTCATGCCTAAACCTAATCAACCAAACCAACGAAGGCAACGAGTACTAGCCAATCAAGAGGCAGAACAGAGCGGGTCTTTGCAGAATATGGGTGGGAAAAAATAATGCGAGTAACACGGCTTTTGTCTTTTGAAAGAGAACTAACTGATACTTCGGATTACGATGACATAATCAACCTTTTCAACTCAAAGTCCAGAAGACTCCGCCTTGTGTAGGCATAGCAGCAGCAGGTAAACCAGTGTTTTTTTTGTTTGTTTTTTTTTTTCGAGCCTGCCATGGCATGTTATGATTGCGGTTTCTGTGAACAAGTTCTGAATTGGGCATCCGGGTGGCGTAGCGGTCTATTCCGTTGCCCACCAACACTGGGCTCACGGGTTCGAATCCCCGTGTTACCTCTGACTTGGTCAGGCGTCCCTACAGACACAACTGGCCGTGTCTGCGGGTGGGAAGCCGGATGCGGGTAAGAGTAGGGTAATTGGCCAAGTACAACTGGGGAGAAAAACGGGGGAAAATCCAAAAAAAGTTCTGAACTGTAACATTCATTGTTCAATTTGAGTTTCTAGCTACTCTCGTAAAGAGGGTTATGTATGTTGGATTTGCAGTGGTGGGCTGTCAGGGCCATCGTCTCTGCTGGCTCTATCAAAACCAAAATCCATCCATTCATCCATTATCCAAACCGCTTATCCTACTCTCAGGGTCACGGAGATGCTGGAGCCTATCCCAGCAGTCATTGGGCGGCAGGCGGGGAGACACCCTGGACAGGCCACAAGGCCATCACAGAGCCAACACACACACACACACACACACACACACACACACACACACCTAGGGACAATTTAGTATGGCCGATTCACCTGAGCTACATGTCTTTGGACTGTCGGAGGAAACCGGAGCACCCGGAGGAAACCCATGCAGACGCGGGGAGAACATGAAAACTCCACGCTGAGGAAAACCCGGGATCGGGTAATCCTATTTGTGTTTTATATTAAAGTTGGCACATAGCTCCTTGAATTTCTCACTTACTCTTGCTCCAGTGTGTGATCCTGTGAATCGTTTGCAACTTAAGGGAACGGTCTGCAGTCTTGGGCTGTTTATCTCCATTTCCATGAAGTGGGCTGTTACTCCTAAAAAGCCACACATGCTCCTATCAGTCCAAATATCCACAGTCACAGACACAGACACAATGTCTGTCTTTTCTAGTTTGGATTTTATCTTGGATTCTTTTTCTGTTGCTAGCTCACTCAGACATCTGCTTATGGTGCTTCGACTTACATCTCAGCATCTCTCCTCTACAGCATCTCTCCTCTACCACCGACATGAAATTCTTGAAGGTAGGTTTGTCAATCAAAGACAGAGGCAGGTTGCATGAAATGATTAGGTCCTGTATTGTGGATTCAGTAATGGCCTTCTGTCTGGGATGGCCCTGGTTTTATACTTGCACACCTCTTGTCTGAGTCAAGAAAGAATCAATGCTGCTCCATCCCTCCGTACCGGCAACTTTTTTTTTTTTGCTTTGTTGAATTCAGTAAACCTGTAGATGAATAACATGAAAAATGAATTAGGTTGCTAATTATAGTACCAAGATCTGGATGGAATAGCTAACATGTTTTATGTGTAGCAAAACCCACTTGGAACCACAGGGTTCCGGAAGAACTGGTTCTAAACTATAAAGGCTATAGCAATCTTTTTTTCTGAATATAGAGAGAGTGGCTAAAAAAATGGATATAGACTAATGTTACTCAGGGTAATGGGAAAATATTGCTAACATTACTAGGCACGCAATAATAACTGTAACCTGTTTTTTCCAGTAACAGTTAAGAGAACAACCTTATTGTATAATTACACTGGGTCTCCAACTAATGACAGTTTATGATCTACCGTAAATTAACACATCCCTCCAACCTCTCAAACCCAACGTAATGGTAACCAAATAAGCCTGTAACGTTACGTGGTCAACAATAAGCCTGTAACCTGCCTGCAGCCGACGTTAATAATTAACGTGGTCTTCCGCTCAGTTTAACCTTAGCCAGCAGACGTTGGCAGCGGAACGTAGATGATTGAATTACCCAACCATTTTTATAGTCATGACAAAGCCAGCACTCTATGCGAACAAGTGTGGCAAGCAAAGAAACCCTCACCTTTTTAAAATATTCAGCGAACGCCAACCTAATCAAGTTGACCTCCCTTAGCTATAAGGCTAGTAACAAGCTAATGTTAGCTTTCTGATGCTGAGCTAACATGTTTGCTAACCGTCCATAGCGCTAACGTTAATTTGTCTTACGCATTACCAAGTGACTGACTGACCTATCCGGGTGCGTTTAGAGGTGCCTGATAAAATTTGATGCGCTCAAAAAAAAAATCAAAATCACAATTTGTTTTTCATAGTTAATTGAAGTGTGCCTGAAATTCGTCTGAATTCAATTACTTGTTTTCTTGTGGGGCTGAGCAGGGATTTCCTATGTCATCTAAACGTAACTCAACCCCTTGGACTAGCACTAGATGTATTGCTAACCATTCGTTGAAGCCTATGTCACAGCCGCCCCCGCACCCTCCCAGGACTCACCCTCTTCGTTCCAGTCTCACTAATTGACGAATCTCCCTGGAATTGTCTCCCTCATCTTGGCCACTCCCCCTGCCCTAGTTTCCCGGTAGAGGCTAGTTCCAGGCGTAGGATTCTAGCTAACTTTAACCCTAACCCCGCCCTAACCCTAACCTACCCAAACAACGGAGGCAACGAGTACTTGCGCATGCTCAGTTGACCGTTCTCTGCGTCGATGGGAACTAGCCTCTACCCTAGTTTCTCTCTCCTGTTTGTGGGCGTACGTGTGTGCGGCAGGCAGAGCAGAGGTCCACCATCTGCATCTCATCTACTGCGATCAACCCTACTCCTTATATACCCTGCCTGACCACATCCACCTTGCCGCACGGTACCTGCCTAGTCAGTCTTATGCATCCAGCCTAAACCTTCCATTGGTTCCTCGTATATACCGACTCCCTGTCTAACCCTGCTCTCTGTGTTCCTGCAGTCCCGTCCGTTCTGTCCAGCTCCTGCCTCCAGTTGTTGGTCTTTCTCCGCGGAGCTCTGCTTGTCTTCCCCATTCCTGGTTTGGTTGAGATCCCCCTCCCGTGTGCGCTCTTGCCCTGGACCCAGTATTCCCTGTCTGCTACTGACTCTACCGGCTCCTCGTCTTGTCTGGCATTAAAGGACTTCTTTTACTAAAACCTTACCTTGAGTGTGTCGGTATGTTAATTGGGCCTTGCAGCCCCGGCTAACAGCCCGACGCTGAAAACTGATTATTACTGAGTGACCGTATCATCAGCCAGTCAAATTTTGATGTCGTCACAGCATGTTCCTGGGGCCTTTTAGCCCCCGGTGTCAACTTTGAGCTAGAGTCGTGGGTTGCGAACTAAATGCAATGGCTACTTACGATCTTGCTGCTGATTTTACTTAGTGTTTTTGTGACTGGTAGGATTTTCTGCGTTTTTAAACCCCCCCCCCGCCAAACAGACTAAAATTATTGGCTGAATTTTGTGAGAAAGCTGCCACGAGTCTCAAGTGAGGTGGAACCTCAACTCCAGGTTGGTGCGCATTTTCTTATTGAACTGATAATATTGTAACGTGCATGGATAAGAAGACACGCTGGCCGCTGGCTGGCGGGTCTGACCCTTTAGTCGAGCGGTTAGCGATGTCTCATGCGGTGCGGGCGATACGGGTTTGCTTCCCGGCCGCGGCAGTTCCTGTGGTTGCGTTGTCCCTCGAATTCGCTACATTGGTGTCAGAAGTGGGATGGAGCGACCGTAAGGCCATCGGAAGCGTATGCGCCCTGAGGCGTGAAGGAGCTGATATGCTAAAGCGCGGGGACGCGCTTCCCGAAGGAGGGGGGTAGTGTAACGTGCATGGATAAGAAGACACGCTGACTGGCGGGTCCGACCCTTTAGTCGAGCGGTTAGCGATGTCTCCTGCGGTGCGGGCGATACGGGTTCGCTTCCCGGCCGCGGCAGTTCCTATGGTTGCGTTGTCCCCCGAATTCGCTACAATATTGTGCTAACACTTTACTGAATTTGAGTTGCGCGGTGACTGGTGAACACGACATCACGGGTGGACATTTATCTCCACCAGGCGGTAGCCTGGAGGGGATTGTAATTTGGTCGTGTCTGTCTGTGGTTAATCTCGCAACCTATGAGCCCAAATGTTTGCGCACAGTTCTGATTGTATGATCAAGAACCCCTCGTGGTTGCGGTGATTGAAAACGTTTTATTCTAGCTTTCTCGACCGACGTTATACGCACGGTTGACTTGGCTCGGGCACCCGAATACCTAACTGCAGAGCCAACCCGAGGCATAAGCAGTCGGTTAGGGCCCCCGCGCCAGCAGGGGGCCCCCCCAAGAGTACTTGAAATGTCAAACACGACAGGTTGACAAATGTGTATATATTTCTGTGAACTATATCAGTAATCACCAAAAAACTATTTTGTACAGGTTAACAAAATGCTACTGGTTTAATCACTTCCGCTGCCTATGTCACAGATGGGGTCGGGTTCATGCGCATTATAACTGTAAGCAAGTATATCACGACAGTGTCACCTAAAAGGGTTTATCCGTCTGGTGCAGAGAAGCGGAAGAGGACGAAAAACGGCAGGATAAAGGTATTGTAAACTACTAATAAGACACGTTAGTCCTTAGCTAACGGGTCTAACCCTTTAGCCGAGCGGTTAGTGATGTCGCCTTGTGGTACAGTACACCCCGTATAGAATCCCGCACCGGGCAAAAAAATAACCGGTTACATTGGTGGCAGCGGTGGGATCCGGAAGTGTGCAGATCCTCAGAAGTCTCTTCGGAGCGCGGAATGACAAAGCGCGATGGCGCGCTTCCGGGGAGGGTGACGACTGTAAACTACTAATAAGACACGTTAGTCCCTGGCTAACGGATCTGACCCTTTAGCCGAGCGGTTAGCGATGTCGCCTTGTGGTGCAGTACACCCCGTATCGAATCCCGCACCGGGCAAAACAATAACCGGTTACAGTATGTTTCCACAACCAATTACAGCATGTGATGAAGTCACTAACAATGACGTTGGTTAAATAGATGCCTCAAACAAGCCAAGGTATGGTGAGCTAGCATAGTTGGATGGCTAGTGCTTTAATCCAACATTTAGCTAACAAAATACACCCGTAGCCACAGTTACCCCTTTAAGATAGAAATGTCTATTGCTATGATGATTTTAAGATGTCAATGCTGTTTTAGGATGTTTAAACAATACGCAAACTGGACATGATGTCGGTAGTGGGTTTAGCGGAGGAGGGGGGGCAAATCAAATTCTGCTTGGGGCCCCATAAAGCCTTGGGCCGGCTCTGCTAACTCGTATGAGTGTTGACCGTAAACAAGATCACTTTTGGATGACCCAAAAATAATTCGCTTCATTCATCTCGCCTCCAGGTTTAAGTGAATCATGAGGCGCTGCATTGCTCTAGAATGAAGTCATTCGCGTACATTCTATTTATGTGTGTGTATACACACATTAAAACGGCGATGGTTAAACGAAGTCTTTGAGTCCCTTCTCCCGGTCGGCAAAAAGGCGGTTTATATCTCCAAGCACCGTGGACACGACTGGCGGAGGTCACTCTTGCAGTTTGTGCCGTGTGCAAGCCAGCCTGAGTGACAAAGATCTGATTGTAATGCTGCGTTGTGGTTGTTGACGATCAGCTGTCTTGTTGGTGCATAAAATGCGTGATGGTGTCTTTGGTATGTGGCTGTATCAGCACCCACATAAGAAATGCGTGTCGGGGGGGGGGTGCAGTTTGTTACTGAAATCCCACGGTATGCTGTTTCATCCTCTGTGTGTGTGTGTGTGTGTGTGTGTGTGTGTATAGCCATTGGCTCATTGATCCATGTGGCGGTCTGACACGAGTACTGGGCATAGTAAAATTCACTACCGTCAGCCAGTCTTCCCCCCCCCCCCAACCCCACACGCAATCATTTTCAAACATATCTAAGCTTGGGAGAAGTTGGGCACATTCAGATTTTTCCAGGCCCAGTCATTAGCCATGTTCTGTATCTGCCACGACTCCCAGCACAAAAGGTGGACAAGCAGACAGGAATAAGACAACTAGATGGGTATCCTAATGTCTCAGAGGGTTAAATTGCACTTGTGACAGGTTTGCCATCAAGAAAAGCTGAAACTACAAAACTTTCTCCAAAGATGAGATGCCCAAAGAGGTCAGTGATCATGCCTTTCGCAGTGCCCTTGTTGGTCAAGGCCTCACCACAGACGTGCTCAGGCTGGGGACTCCCTGAGCTACTTTCACTGGGCAGTACTAGGAAGGTTTGGCCTTGTACAAACTCATTGTATCACTAATTCCCATTATGTAACTGCAATGAGCACAGTACTAGTCAGGGTGGGAATGCTGTGGGGATTATCCATCCAAAGAAGAGCCTAAGAGGACGCCGATTTGCCCAATTCAACCCAATAGTAGTAGAAAGTATCTTCTTCAGTAATTTTGCTTGAATGAAAAACAATTTTTGTTCAAAAAAGGCTGGGTATTTTTTTCATTTCCAACGATGAACTGAAGTATCAAGCTCAAAGATTCTGACTATACTTTTTTTTTAAAAAACATTTCTCAGGAGTCCTTTCAAAATTGCTAACAAGTTTATCCACCACAAACCAGAACACAGCATTTGTTCTACCTATCCTCCCTGGCGGATCAACTGCTTGGGGATGTAAAACATGTCACTGTCTTTGCGACGATTGGGATTTTTGGTGGTAATGTTACCACAGACACATTTGTATTTCTCTATTACTGCAAGGGTTTACATCAGTGACCCATGGATTTTAATTTAATGGATATTTACTCAAGTGAGAATCTTGAGATTGCGGCTTTCAAAGATGAATTTTTGTTGATAAAACACACATTAGCGGTGGGAATTTCTAGGCAACTTTCGATTCCAATTCAGAGGGCTAAGATGCGATTATAAAAGTTCATTTTTGATTTCTCTACATGATCTTCCCCTCCCCCCAAAGTACTTGATACTTGAAACATGACATATGCCATGTTTAAAATAAACAGATGAATTTACTTATATCCTTTTAATATAGAAACATGGATTTCAACTGAAGTCATTTCCCAGCATTGCAAAGAACCAACAAGAAGTGTGCCTGTAGCAGCATCCTTGTTGTAAATTAACATGGGTTTCAGCAATCACTTGATAACATAAAAAGCTGCCCTCATTCACAAATGAATAGACTTCAACCGAAATCCTCCTGTTACGGGCAGTGAGCACAGAATCCCTCAGACAAGATTTTTTTTGCTGTATATTAAAATCAAAACCGCTTTCATACAAAACAATATAGAATTATGTACCAGCTCTCGTACAAAACTAAGGCTTTCTGTGGAATATGTGGTAAAATAAATAATGGATAAAATACAAATAATAAGCCACAACTAAATCCTGGAAGTGCAACATAGCAAATGTCCTTAGCTGGTGAATGCTGGAATGTGTAAGAACAGGAGTTGGTCTACATGCTCCAGTGTTAACTGTGCTCCGCTTTGCAGTAACTATATACCCTGCACGTGAGACACGAGCTGCCAGTCATCGGTTATAAAGTGTGCAGTTACGGGTGACATAAGATTCTGCAGCAATGGATGTTCACGCATCGCATTACTGCCATCCTACCCGCTTTCCTCTGATTCCATGACTTTGGTTTTGGTTTCGTTGGAGAATGTGGGTATCGCTGTGTCGGTGAGAAAACGTCGAGATGGGATGTATCTTGGCACCAAAGTGTGCAGCATAGCGCGAAAGCCCTGGTTCTCAGTGACTGAGTAGGGGTGCAAACCACTGGCAATAAAAGTTGCGATCAACTTTGTGACTCGCTTCACCCTTAACGAATTCGGTGGAAGCTTTACCACTTGTTCAACCGGCTGTTTTTCCTCCAACTCTGGGCAGAAATGTTAAATATGGTTTCTCATGTGTTCCCAAAATATTTTTAGTTAAATACAGTGTGGGTGGATATGTACAAAGACACCCCTCCCCCACTCCCAGTCTTCCTCACGCTCGGGTCCTCTACCAGAGGCCTGGGAGTTTTAGGGTTCTGCATAGTATCTTAGCTGTTCCTAGGACTTCACTCTTCTGGACAGAGACCTCAGATGTTGCTCCTAGAACCTGCTGGAACCACTCTCCCAGTTTGGGGGTCACAGTCCGTAGTGCTCCTATTACCATTGGGACTACTGTGGACTTCAACATCCACATCCATTTCTGTTCTTCTTTCAGTCCTTGGTACTTCTGTCTTTTCATGCTCCTCCTTTCTGATGTTGCAGTCAGCTGGGATTGCCACATCTATCAATTCTGCTCCTTGTCAACCACCACAATATCTGGTTGGTTGGTCAGCACCTGCATGTCTGTATGAAACTTTAAGTCCCACAGGATCTTAGGTCTGGTGTTCTCAACCACCTTTGGTGGTGTCTGTGAATATTCTCATTCATCCAGGTCATGGTTATCCAAAGGAGTTGAATCAAGTGCAACTGGACTTGGTATATATCCGTGAAGACGTTTCGCCTCTCACTCAGATATTTATCCTCTAGGAGTCGTTGTCGGAGCTACTGATATGCGTGGCTCTTTGTGATCCGATGTTTACCAACGCCCGTCACTAACAGAGCCATAGATATGAGTGGCTCTGTTAGCGAGCCTCTGCCTCTGAGTTTCATCACCAGCCAGTCAGACTAGCTTGGTCTAGTCAGAAAGGCACGAACTGAGGAAGCCTCTTGGATGAGAGGCGAAACGTCTTCACGGATATATACCAAGTCCAGTTGCACTTGATTCAACTCCTTTGGAACACCTTTGGTGGTGTTTCTCATCTGGGCTTGGGGACCCCCAGTCTGTATTGGGAACAGATGTTCCTGTACACTATCCCGGCCACTTGGTTATGCCCCAGTGTATGCCAGCGGTGGCTAACCATGTGTCATGGAGAGCCATGTGTATGCAGGTTTTCATTCCAACCCGACTCCACACCAGGTGATTTCACTGATACATTCTTCCTCTTTGATTGAAGGGTTGCTAATCAGTGAAATCAAATCTCATGGTGTGGAGTCTGGCTAGACTGAAAACCTACATACACATGGCTCTCCATGGCACATGGTTAGCCACCTCTTGTGTATGCTATCCCAGCCTGCGTCTTACACTATCTGCTACACAGCTACTATCTGCTGGACAGTCTCAGGGGCATCTTTGCACAACCTGCACCTTAGATCCTGTCTGTAGATGTATGTATATACGTATATATATTATATATAGATAACTTTGTTAAAAGAAACACTCAATGGTAGGGAAAGTGCTCAACAAATGAGAAAAATAACCAAGTGAGTCAAGTGAATTCTTTGAGACAGTACAAGCCTGTTTCATACCATTAGCAATCATCTGCTGTCAATAAAGCTACTCGAGGAAAGAACATACCATTTACTGCCTCATCATGCACATTATGTGCACAACATCCAATGGGGAAGGGAGAGATGTGACATTCAAAAATTCAAAAACACGCGATCACTTACGGTCCAACTGGGGGGGGGGGGGGTTGGGGGTTGGTATTTGTCTATTGGCATGGTTTATTTATAATTACAAAATGGGTGCATATATCTGTGTCTGCAACTGCTGGCCAATTCCTTCCTGTTATTCAATGTGGACATTTCTAGTTTGCAAATGATAAAATATTTTTCAGTTAGACATAGATTGCACATTTTACTACTGGTTGAATATGCTTTGTTTTTTGAGAGGATTTTCCAGGTGGTTGAATAATTAATGTTTCTGTCCGCCAATGACCAAATATAACAGCTTAAAGATGTTACATTCTTTAAACGGTTATTTCTAAAGCTACACGTGTGCATTAAACCTCTTTTTGAATGTTCCCTCTGTTAGACTGACATATGTCTCTATTTTGCCGTTGTCATTTCTCGTCACCGTAGCTTGGTCGATAACTCCTTTCGTCTGGCGTTTTCTTTCGAGGGGGCATGAGTCTCAAAGAATTTGACTCACTGGATTATTATATATAGATCTGGTCTCCGGAGTGTACTTGATTTGGCCGCAAACATGGAGTTAATCCTGCAGGCCAGTTCCTTATTCCATCTGAAGGCAACATCACCTGACTAGATCTGGCACACTGACCATGCACCATGGCCATTGAAACTTGAGCAACATGATCTCTGCTGGCTACACAACACTGGGGCAGTAGGACGAATGTGCCCGTCTCTGCAACCTGAGCCATCTCATTTTAAAGCACAGCACCCACCTTTGACCTCTGCTGCCGCTCTCTCTGCTGCCTACGGTGATTTCTAGATGGGGGGGGGGAATTGGGCAACCTGAGCAGTGGGGCTCCAAAGGCCACACGAAACTGAGTCAGTTCTGGCACAAGCAGCTTGAGGTGGTTGGTGACCAGAGTCAACTGGTTGTGTGGGTGGCAGGGAAGGTCATGGTCTCGACAAAGCTAAAATAACCTTTCCTGGTAAAAATCTAACTAGGCCGCTGATCTGTCACAGCCCAGCAATTGCAATGTTTGTTAACCGCTTACTGCTATGTTGAAAAAATAATTACTGCAATCCAGTCAAGTTAGGGGGACAGAGAAAAACTGTAAACTCGGCTTAAATGTAAAAAAGAAAACAAAAAACGCTGAAGGATAAACTTAAATACTGAGGCAATAATTTCAGCAGGATTTGGTCCAACTATGTCAGCTGGCTTGGTGTGTTGATGAAGCAACACTGCGAGGGAGATAAAGGGGTTATCTTCTCGCTCAATATCTGGGCCAGACAGTGGTCTAGAGAGACGAGATGAGACAGTGGTGAAATGAAAGGAGGAAAGAGGTCACGAAAGATGATAGGTTGGATTGGTCTTGGGTAAAGTCTCACACTTTGCTGTTGTTAATAAACAATGCACTTGATGCCTCTCAAAAAAGTGTGTGTGTGTGTTAAAATGGACAAACAGTGCACTTGCCCAAAAATAACAAAGGTTAATGTCATGCAACACACAATGTGTTGCTCATGTGCTGCAAGGTAAAAACTAACCACTAACCATTATGCATGCTGAATAATCCAGGTAAGAAAATCAAAGAAAGAAAGTTGAATCAGTTCATCTGGACACAACGTTTATTGAGAGAAACGTTCCATCACTCATCTAGGTGACCTCTTCAGTCTCAGCCGACTGCAGGTGTCCCCACCCTTATAAACAATACAGTGACATAACGACGGAAACCAACGATCAGTTCCATATGCAAATTCCTGTGAGCATTAACTAGAGTTTCAATGGCCATGTGTACTATTCACAGAGGATTGGGGAATGTTTGCAATCACAGCATTGTAAAGTGGCGACAGATGTACTCTTAGCCCCCCCCCCCCGGTTCAAGGATGGTCGTTCCCTCATCACATATAGTGATAGGGAGGAACACTGGTTTGAAGGGGAGTCAAAGAGGCCATCTAAGTGAATTGCCATTGAAACTCTAGTTAATGGTCACGGCAATTTGCACATAAAACCAATCATTTTTGATCGTTATGCCACTATTTGTTGATAAGGGTGGGGATACCTGCAGTCAGTTTAGACCAAAGAGGTCACTCTGATGAGTGATGAAACGTATCTGTCAATAAACGTGTCCAGATGACCTGACTCAACTTTCTTTCTTTAACCAGTGACACTGGGTAGGTCTCCTATGTTGGCCTGGCTAATCCGGCCTTCTTCCCCCTTGCCCCTAGTCTACCCCGGAGTTTTTTGTTGCCCCCCCCCATACCATATAACACAATACTTGCAAGTTTGCCAGGGGAACACGCAGTCAGCTGAGATATGTGTAATGTATAACTTGTGCATGTGTGTGTTTTAACTAGATCAAAGCCCTGGTTTATATATAACACTATTTTCAGCCATAGATATTAGATATCCGGTAGCAGCCACTTCAAACTATCCCTGAACCAGCTCAAGGCCTCTATGGAGAGCTAACTGGCCTTCCAGTCTCTACATGTGCCTAAACATCTTGCAGGATTTAACACAGGTCCTGGGGATTGGGAAGACATATAAGCGTTAGTTAACAAGTCTGCTATCCAAGTTTATAATTACATCCTACGGCAATGTCTCTTTGAATCACCGGCTTTCATGATCATTTTGAATGGCGAGGACATGCTGTCAAGTGCGAGCGACACTGACAGGGCCGGGGGTTCAGTATGGCTTTAGCGCTTTGGTTGCCAAATGCTAGTGGCAGAAAAAATACTTGAAGAAAAGTCATTGCTTCGAATGGGTTGTCCACAGTCGAAGTCAAACCCAGTGTTTCCTTCAAGCATTTGTGTGGCATGATTTGACTAAAGCTTGTGGATGAAAAACCTGACATCTTGGATTTTTTTTTTAGACATTTTTTTGAGTTTTTATGTCAATCAGTGTTTGATCGTGAGACAGAGCCTCGTTTTAGGCACCCCAACTTCAGTGATGGTCGGTACAAATCATCCCAATGATAGCAGGGATGCCCTCGAATAAATGACCCATGAATATCAGTTGTAGTGTAACCACATTTTAACTGTATGAATAAATAAATAAATAAAAACAAAAGCAAATTGGCTGTTTTTTTATTTTTTATGTGTTGCTGGTCATGTCGAGATACTTTTCTCAGTTCCACTCAAACAAACAAACCCACATGCATTGACATGCACACCGTGATGCACAAACTCTCATGCTCGTAAACACAGAAGCGCGACATGTTTTCGGAGATGGAAAGCGACGGATGTTCAAAGCACAAATTACTTGATATCTGAAATCTGTTCTTATGTCTCCATCCCATGATTCCATCCATCATAGGGCCCTAAATATTCAACTGTCTTTTCTAGTTTTCCGTTTGGCTACTGGGTCTACCTGACAATTTCCGATTGTTTTCTGTGTAGCCTATATTTTCTTCCTAGATAGCGTCGGCAGATTGCAGCGGTGGAAGTGCGAGTGCTGAAGTGTTGCTGTAGCAGAAGTACACACGATGTGACTCATGAGCGCTTGTAAATCCTGTAACCACACCAAAGCAGAGAAGAGGAAGAGGAGAGGCAAGGAGAACACAGAGGAGGCAAGGAGGAGAGGAGTGGATGAAAGGGAGTAGACTCTCTTCCTGTCTCGATCAGATTGCAAAGAGATGAATAAAACAGCCTTTAATTTCGTTTAAAGCCTTTTAATTTTAAAAGACTTCAATGGTCTTAAGGAGCCAAATGGAATAGCGAAACCTCGAAATTTCTCACGTTTGTATTAAACCACAGGTGAGAGAAGCAGTGGCCATACTGGCTTACCTAGCACAAAAATATCAGACGTAAATGATTAATGGTAAGAGGCAAGATTGAAACAGTTCCGCAAGGTGTGGTCGTGTTTCCCTGAATTATGTGGTTTCTGAGCAAGCCGTGCTTATCCTGGAGCTTTCTCAGCTCAACAAAGATCCAGTTATGTCATGGAGAAATTCAAGGATTGGAGGAAGTAGGCACTCAATTTAGTGGAATAGCATTTCGCACAATTTATTCCAAGGCAGCTCCTTCTCCTATCCCACGTGCATTATAATATAGGGCAGAGAGAGAGAGAGAGCGAGAGAACGAAGAAGCCAGAGCAAGACAGACAGGCAAGATCAGAGACACAGAAAGACAGGCAGCACCCGAGGAAGATGGAAACAAGGAAAGACAGCAACATAGACAAAGTTAGAGCAAAAAAAGAAAGAAAAAACAGAAAGAGAGGGAGAGAAGGAAAGAGAGAGGAAAAGGCAGAGACAGAATTGGAGAGTGACAGGAGTGCTGCTGGACGTCCCACATCCTCTCCTACCAGCAGAAAGCCAACAGGTCCAGATGGTTCTTCCTGGTCCTGTGGAGCTGGCTGCTGGTTGGCTACAAAGAGCCACAGGGGCAAAAGGATGTGACGCACACAAAGGCAATGATGTCACTGGCTCATTGGCACTCTGGCAGTACACACACGCCACGTGCTGCAGCTCTGAGGATCAGCTGGCCCCAAGCAAAGTCTGGATGAGCTACTGACTGTGCGTGTGCGCCTGTGTGTATTAATACATTTGCATATACGCCTGTTAATACTGGGCTTTAATAGTACACAGCTGTCCTAAATGTGTACACTTTGTCCTTTGTGTGTATGCGTGTCCTACTAAACCTTGAAAAGGTGGCGTATCCCTGCTATGAGTTAGCGGTACTGTTACGTCTTTATGCGTCTACTAGCTGCATGTGGTAGCGATATCTCCACCTTGACACAAACATTCAGCCTATGCATAACTACATCTATTACACTATATACAGTAGTGTGTGTGTGTGTGAGTCTACTCGGAGAAAGTCAGTGTCAGGGTGGTGGATAAGACACTCCAGCGTTACATAAGAGCATTAACGGACTGGGAGGACTGGAAGCCCAATCACATGTGGAGGCAAGGCTAGGCTACTTACAGTCGAATCAGTCACAATAGCATTTGACGATGGCTGATCCCTCCCAGGGCGAAGAGACCAGCGTGCAAATTAAAAGGTCTTTGAGAATGGCAAACCTGCTACTCCTCAACAGCATTAGCATTTCTCAACGATCTCCTTTCCAGCTCTCAACTTCCCATAACAAAAGGCAGTCAATTATCGGTTTTTCTCACATTTTCCTTGGCTCACAGCGACCCTCCTTCAAATTTACAACTCAAATGAGGTTTCTTTTGAAGCTGTACCTTTGCTACACAGTGCAGGTACACAGTGTACCTTTCCATGGCACGGTTTTGTCAGCCAGCTGCTGCTGTAAGGGTAAAAAATGAGGCTCTGAATGGGTTTTTAGTCCCAAAAGGTTGGAATATTTGTCCCCCTTGATTCAAAAGGGACAATGTGGACTGACCGTTAAAAAATGGACAAAAAGGCAATTGAAAGCTGCATTGGGTGCAACGCGCGACTCCAGCGTGTTCACAAGAGTGCACCCATGTAAGGAAAACGGACAACAAAAAAAAAGGAAGAAAAAAAAAAGAAAGAAAGAAAGTCAGACGGGTTGTGACGTTCGAGCCGAGAACAAAGAACAAAGCACCTGTTGTTGCCTGCTGCTGCCACGAGGTAAATCACCGCTGCGCTCATAGAGCAAGTGTAGAGGACACAGGATTGGGACAGGTGCTGCCCGGGACCACAGAGCATGTCTGTCTGTACTATTCGGTCTTAGCATCAGTGGAAGTTTATTCTTTCAGCCGCCGGCGTTTGTTAAGGGATGTTTGAGGGCAGTTGAGCACTGTAGTCGGGGCGAGCATGGGGAGTAAGAGGAGATAGGGTGGGAGCAGTGGACTTCCCCTTCAGCCCACCAAAGGCTCTCAGCAGGAAGCACCTCCAAGTAAACACAGCACATAACATAACAGAAGGCAGGGTGCATGACGGAGACGCCTGCCAGCTGATTCTGCTTCTCTCCTCCACTCCCAAACATGACTAGCTCTGAGATCATCACTGTGTGTATTGTTTTGTTTGTTACTGTGTGCGGGTGAGAGAGAGAGACAGAGAAAGTGAGAAAGAAAGAGAGCGTTTGAGAGAGAGACAGAGAGAGAGAGAGAGAGAGAGAGAGAGAGAGGAGGTGGGGGTAGCATGTAGAAAGAGGCAGCTAGTGCTTGGGTCTTTGCGGTCTTCTCTTCGTATGTCTTCTTAGCTACACGCCATCCTGTGATGCATGGCCTTTTTGTGTTTGTTAAACACTTGACTTGACTTTTTTTAATAGAAGGCCAGAGCCAAAAGGAAGAAAGACCGGTCTTAAAAAAAAATCTGATTTTAGCCCCCCCACCCCACCCCACACAGACAACTGACTGCCTGTTTAAAATTGGCCATAGGTTGTTTTTTGTTTTTTTCACCTGAAACTCCTTGAATCCAGATTTGAAAAGCAATATTTTCCACAATTTGTTGAAATGAGTGCTGGGTTCTCCACAGCCCTTCGTAATGGGACCTGTAAAAATTTTTGGTAGGCATGTTTTTCCAGGGCACAGGGCTCATTAGGACAATTGCAATTTGCTGCACACACTCTCACTTCGCACACGCACACACACGTGTAGTTCACCTTGCAGGAAGACAGGAGTCAGACGACTCTAGTTAGACTCCTCAGCAAAACAAAACACTTACTGTACTCTGTCTCTTAAAGGCATGTACTTAAAAACATCACAAAATGAGGCTGCATAGAACCCAAGGTCTGCACAAGATGAATAGAAAGAAGCAACTTCTGCTGACTAGAAATCTACACTCATCCTGCTTGTCAAAGGTCAAATTCTTTAAAAAGCTAGTTCCCACAACTCAGCTGTGTGGTTTCACTGAAGGCACCGGAGGTAGTGGTCATACAATGGGGCTGCAGCCTAATCCAATCAGCATTTCAACTTGGCACCTTGATGCTTTTTGGTTGGCTTGACTTCTCACACATGCCAAGAGGTCATGTCCTTCGAAGTTTGTCAAGCGAGTGATAGGAGGAAGATGCGATGCATGCCTGGACTTGCCCCACGATAAGGCTTTTCAAGGACTCTAGTCCAGCATCAGAGCAGTAAAAACTGGCTGCTCTGTGATCTACTTGCCTAATGCGTTGGCTGCCCACTGCAGCCCCTTTGTCTGAGCAGAGAGAGGGAAGGAGAGAGGAGAGGAGAGAGAAGGTAGGTGTCTGGGCTAAAAGCAATCTGCCATCTCCACCGCAGGAACAGCACAGTATGTTCCAAATAACAATAGCACCATGGCGTCAGCTCCTCATATAGGAACTGCGGCTGTGGAGCAGCTTCTACTGCCATAAGCTTTCATAATTAGAACACGACAGTGAGTGGGTCGACCTGACGTGATGAGAATCTATGCAGGGTGGAGAATAGATTTAACACTAATCTGCCTTAGCCAGCCACTTCCCAATCTTTTGGCATGTGCCGAGCAGCCATGCAGTCATAGAACAGTTTATGTGGATGCTGAAAGGAGGAATTTAAGTTGCCCCTTCACACAATTCACTTGAATATTCCAGTCATCACAAATTTTAAATATGACATTTTTGTAAATTAGAAACATCTTTAGAAAGTGTCATTGCAAAAATTACAATGACTCCCAAAAAAGGATGTCAAGCCCTGCCGAGGGGGCTCTCAGATCCTATTTTGAGAGCCACTGTCCTACGATTACAACACACAACAGCAGCAACGGCGTTGGTGGGGCTGTTCACAGCTGACCCAGCAGCTTGCATGTGGTTACCAGGCTATAATTACAGAGTACAGTGCTTGTCTGGGTGCTCTTCGCCTGAGCCTGTCACAATGCCTAGATGTCTGGGCTACTGCTTCTATATAAAGGTTGGGACCTTGCAGGCAAGGCAAGGGTTAAAAATCCCAAACCATATAGGGGACATGTTTACACTCTGCGTTGAGGAGTCCTGTTACCAGAACAATGTGGTGAGAAGCAGGACCAACTCAGGCCAGTCAGCTGCCTTCTGCAGTTTCATAACCTATGCAAACAACCAGACTGTCCCTGATTGACTGCAGTTAATCTCATCACAACCAGGGCACAGGAGCCCTTCACTCCTTCCATGTATGGCGCTATTGTGTTGTTGACACCAAATCAAATCACCAACAACTCTGGCTCACCAACAGTCACACAGAATCGATCATCAAGTGATTAATTTAGGCGCTCATACAATATCTAGTGGCAATGGTGACAAGGCAGAGACGTTTATGCCAAGTTGCCTTTGACAAATTGTTGTTACTATAATACCATAATAGCATACTGACATCGAAACAAATAAACGAGGGTTTCATCTCTGGCTATGTCGCACGTTTTGCAGAAGACGACCAACACGTACAGCTTATGGTTAGGAGCCTTATTTCCACAACAGGGTGGATGTCAAAAACTTGACGCACCAATGTCGTGCAAAGATGCAAGCAACGTAAGAGCTCCCGCACAGGAGCCGCATTAGAGCGAGGCTGATAACAGGTGTCGCCGCGTCATACGTTCACATAAACAACATTTGGTATACATGACAGCGTTTAAACTGGAGCGGCAGATTGTCTTTATTTTCTTTATTTATTTATTGTTGTTGCTGCTGGTGCTGCTGCTAGCTTGTTGTCCTAATTTCCCCAGGTCAGGCTTTTGTCGTTCCCATAACTGGCCAACAAGTTAGCCAGCTGTTCTGTGAATGCCCCCGGCGCGAGTCCTTAATTGGGAAGGGGTACAGTCGACCAGCGCGGGGGAACCCGGCTTGGACCAGCACTTCAGACGCCAAGCCTGCGTGATTACCGACCACCGAGCTCACACGGGCAGCCGGCCATGGCCGAGTTCGTTCTGATGGGGGATGCATGTTCAAACCACATACCTCGCTCGGGTTTCATGTTGTCCAGTGTCATCGGGCTGCCCTCGGGGTCTTGTGTCTCCCGAGCTCGTTACGGTCTTGCTTTACAGGTTTCTCTCTCTTGGCGGTCCTGACGGCAATACAACACGGTGTATGGACCAAAAAACAACAGCCACCCCCTCCCTCCCCCCGTAAGGATTTCACTGACTAACTGTATTAACAAGCAACAATGTCAGCCGTGGAGCCTTTATGTTGCTGCCAATTTTGCCCCTTACCCAACGACAAAGCATTGCTTTGTTAGCATACTACTGTACGCGTCCATCCAGTCGCACTATTGGTTCGACCGGGTGATATACAGACGGCTGACAGCTAAACGCGGTACAGTTTTTGGTGTTCGGCAACGAGCCTGTTAATCAGCTCGGCACCGAGTAATCAGGTTGACCACTACTGATCTAGCTAACAAGTTGGCTGCCTTTACAAGCCGTCTCAAATTCCACCGCCCGGACCATAGTTCCGTCACGAAGCATCTCCCCCTGAGCCAGTGTGCCCGAGCTGTAACGCCAGTGACAACGAGCCTTGCCTCACTAAAGACCTTCGTATTAACTGGTTAGCCAACCCAGCCACATAACCGAGCCATGTTACTGTACTGGTTAAGCATCAGATAACTACGAGCTTTCCCAATACCCCCGCCCCCCCCCCCCACCAACGCAGGTAGCCACGGATCAACAAAACACGTCCGCAGTCACGATGACTCTTTCTTTTCCCTTTTACTTCAGTGACCGTGTTTCAGCCAATCGTCATTCGGTCGAAATAGCGACTGACTGTGTTAAACTGACACGGTCTACTTTTCGTCAAACGGCTGCGCTCGGCCCATCTCTATCTGCTCCGACTTGCCGTCTGCATTGGAGCTCCTTTGTAATCTCCCATCAGAAACTTTCATGCAAACAAACGCGCCGACTCCTCTCGGGGACGATAGCGCTTGTTCGGCTAGCCTTCACTCTCGGCAGCGCCACTTTCGCCTAATGCAAACTGTGACGTTAGCTGTCCGATGTAATGAACGGACCCCTTTTCTAACGGCTTTTTTTTTTTAATGCAGACTAAAGACGAACACGGCGAGCCCTCTCCCCCTCTCTCCCTCTCTCTCTCTCTCTCTCTCTTCCTTGATGCTTGCAGTCTGGCTTCTCTCCTCACTTCCCTGCTGCTTGTCAAAACAGATCAGCGCAGCTTCAGTCACGTGTCCCAACAACAGCCCCGCTCGTCACTTCCCTCTCCTCCAGCCTCGGAAGAACCTGCTGCCATGACAACCGCCGAGTTAGAAGCGGCCCCCCGGAAACGTTTGGCCAACACTCGTGTCGCGTCTGTAGAAATGATGAATGATGAAACCAACGCCAACCTAAAGTACTAAAGCAATCGTTATCTGCATGGCTCATGGACGTCCTGCGGCAAAGCGCCCGGAGAGACGGGGGAGGTAGGGTGATGTGCTCTGAGCGCTGATTGGACAGCGGGGCTCCAACGCGCGTTCACGTAGACACGTGAAGATTTTGGTGAACATTGTGTTCTGGCCGGCGGCGGCGCGCACGAAAGGGACAAAGGCAAAGGCCACAATCCACCACGGTGATACAAACATCCACCCGACAGCGGCCGCTGGAGTCAGCGTGTGTTCTCTGTTTTGTTCTCAGGATCGCTTTTCGCGCCCCGTTTGGGTGGTCGCTTTTAAGGAGGCACCTTCCAGAAAGAAAGGATTGCCTCTCAAGTCCCAACTGTGACCGCTTGCTTTGAAAGTGGTTCATTGTCTTGGTTAATCGAAAAAAAAAGAGAAAAAATGTCTCTCAAGAAACAAATGCTCGCGTCGGTATTTTTGGAGACTGAGGTCATAATTGAAAAACAGCTGCCCCAGAACCAGACCGTTTTTTGTTTTTGGCACTTTGACGGTTTTTTTAAACATGTCCTTTTGGGGGCACAGTAATAAAAGTAACCCAGAAGGTTTAAGTCTAGATCGGAGTTAACTTGGTGAAAAGCATTTTCTTACGAATTGCCGTTTAATACAGTAAATTGTATAGCGTACATGTGAGGTATTGGCAGCCCAAACTCTCCATTTAACGTCAGAGTTTACACACGTCTAGGAAAACATTTCTCTCTCCACCAGGCAAAACATCAACTTCTGCAGCATCCTAGACAACAGTTTTCCGATTCACGTGTGTCCCAACATGTTCTCTAGAGCAACATGTCGACTAACGTGTTCTCCAGAGCAGCGTCGGTCGACTAAGTTGCTGCGTATGTAGGATTTTAGAAAATCAGTGCCACACCGCCATCTAGTGGCGGGAAGCAAGTAATGTGAACAATCACGTGGAAGTTGCTGTAAAAAACAGATGTAACATTTTTTTATTACTGCTGAGAAGTATATATTGAAATTCAACACATATTATAACTCCGATAACCATTTTATTTTCTGATCAATCAGTGCAAACGAACTTGAAAGGAGTTATGCAGAAGGTGCGACAGAAAAAGTCACTGTTTTAGGATAAAGGACTGCAACGCAATTGTAACCAGGTTAAAATTAATGTTTTTATTTTATTTTGTTTGAGTATGAAATATCACCAAATCCTGTCTGTGTGCTGTTATTTGTGTTTACTACATTTTATTTTATGTCATTATTTACTTTTATGTGTTTTACAACGACCGTCATATACGTGTACTGTCGTTTTAAGAGAGAGGTCTTATGGGTACACGGAAGGCGGAACGCGGGAGAGGCCATTTTTGTTTTGTGGGAGGAGTCTCAAGCAGCAATCGAGCCGAGCCACGCGTGTTTCTGACCGTGGGACAGTTTTGCGGGTTGAGGAGAACGTAACCTTGAGTATCCCTGTAAGAAGATACTGCAAGCTGTGGGATAAAATACTTGTTTATCCTTTCTTACATCGGAGTCCCGTGGACGGTTTCTACTTCTAACGCACACGAGTGGAGTCCGGGCAGTGGTTGAACTTCGACCCCCACGTCCGTAAGAAACACCGCTCCCGCTGGAGGACTGGACGGTTGTCGAAGGGTTTGAAACCAAAATAAATGGCAAGGTGAGCCAAATAGAGTCCTGTGTGTCCCCCCTCCTTCCTTGATTATGATGATGATGATGAGAGACTGAGGGCCCCCCATAACACCTGGGACCCCACCGAAAATAGAACACAACGCAGAGCTGATGATGGAAGTGACGGGCGTGCAGCAGGCTGACCAGCAGAGAACAGCATAGGACTGCCCCCGTTACACAATGCCTGCTACTTTGGTTACCTACACATTAGCTGTTTGGCAAAACAGGCAAAGAAACAGATAAAGTCACGTGGACAAAGTTTTGCGTCATGCTAATCCCTGTGGTTGGGCAGACACCATCCAATGTTTAGAAGAGGCAAATTCAGCATCCCCCTCTCACCGTTTTTAAAAATCTACCTGTTAATCTTATTGAATACATTACCTGCCTGTCACCAGCAGATTCAGGTCCCTTTCTACCTGTCAAGCCCATTCCACTTGTGTTCTCGAATAAGCATCATTTCCCCCTTTCCATGCAATATTTCGTCTATCCTTATAGACGTCTTGAGCTGTCTCAGTGACTGCTTCGCTTGTCGTGGGGGGCTGACGTGTACTGACCAACAGAGAAGCTATTGTGTCAAGTAACCGTGGTGGCATAGGGACATCACTGCCATGGACTCAGTAAACTTGTGTGAATGTTTTTAAGCAGTGAGAAACAGATTTGCCCATAGATAACAGTCAATCTTAAGAAACAAGCAATCACACACACACACACACACACACACACACACACACACATCTTGGCTTCAAACAAAATCAAGGACTGATTCTGTTTATCCCCACTCAGCTGATGGTGTATTAAAATATGAGAAGGGGTTAAATTTGTTTGCTTACCCTCTAACTAATCTACGCAGACCTTGACGTGTGCCCTTGTTTGGAGATGATCAGCGTTATCCAGTTCATCTGCGAGGGGTTCATAATGTTTTGGCTCATCAGTCATACTGGAATTCATCAGTCATACTGGAATCATACTGGAATTTACTTCAAAATTTGAAATGGTTTTGTTTGCCCAGGCGGCACGATGGTGCAGTGGTTAACGCGGTCGCCTCACAGCAAGAAGGTCCTGGGTTCGAGCCCCAGGGTAGTCCAACCTTGGTGGGTCATCCTGGGTTGCCCTCTGTTGTCCTCTGCATGTTCTCCCCGTGTCTACGTTGGTTTCCTCGGGGGCTCCGGTTTCCTCCCACAGTCCAAAGACCTGTAAGTCAGGTGAATTGGCCATACTAAATTGTCCCTAGGTATGTGTGTGTTAGTGTGCGTGTGTGCGTGTGTGTGTGTGTGTGTGGGCCCTGTGAAGCCTGGCGGCCTGTCCAAGGTGTCTCCCCGCCTGCCGTCCAATGACTGCTGGTATAGGCTCCAGCATCCCCGTAACCCTGAGAGCAGGATGAGCAGTTTGGCCAATGGATGGATGGATTTGTTTGCCCAGGACACCCAGAGTATGAAAAAAAGGCCGATCAGGAAGCAGAAAGAACAGAAATAGAGACAACATGGACTACCTTTCATGACTGCTGAGTATAAAACGCAGTACCAAATTAGTTCTGCCAATGCAACTTGAAAATAATAGCCAAATGATAACAGAGTCAGGCCAGTGTCTATTGCTTAATTTGGTGTCGGTTCAATGGTGATCTTATAAGTCAGCACTGTTAGAGCAAAGCCCAACCATCATAGGGATTCCCTTGCTGCTGCAGCCACCAATCCTGAGAGGGTATGCACACGCCCCTCTGAATTGCTTCAAATAAAAATGGACCCCAAGTTGCCTGACACATGCATGGTGCTAAACAAGTGGGCCTGCTGACTAATACTAAGCGAATAATCAGCACAGGCTTAGCAAGTTAGTACATTTCTGTTAGAATAACAGAACAAGGGAGCCCCTTCTCCAGTATAGTTGTTTGCCACAGGACCATTATGGTCCATTATGCAGGTAACGGGTATCCATCAGACCCCAGAAATCTTGGGGTAAGACTTTTGTTTTTTATGTCTCATTGTTTCAGTCTGCCGGTCCGAGCTAGAAAAAGCAAGGTAAATCATACACAAAAAAGGAATAATAACAAGAGTCAGAATTGAGGAGCTGGAAATACCAACATTTTATTTTCTACTCTTTTTCGACTACAGAAATGCTGAAACATTTGAACACTGAAAAAAGCTTGATGACATCATCACTTGCTTCTCAATTTTCTGTCTTTTTTTTTTTAAATTCATTTGCTTAGCAATCACAACAGATGATATTGCACGGCACTGAGAGAGCAGTAGCAAAGCCTTGGAAACAAGGATGACAACTCGTGAGACAGAGTTACACATGTGAGGATGACACTCAAGTATTGTCTCTCTGGCACATGTGCACCCAGGCATTCACACACACACACACACACACACACACACACATGCATGCATGCATGCACGCACACATGCATGCACACACACACACATGCACGCACACATACACACACACATGCACGCACACTGGAAACCGAGAAAGCGTTGTGAATTGACAAGGAGGCCAAAAGAAAGAGCTTGAGGCTGACGAGGACACAAGGCTGACAAGAACAAGGTGATTTTATTTTTAAAATGCAAGTGCAAGGTGAACTACAACCGTGGGCTACTCCTAAACGCGTATGATAACAAATATGCTCATTTATCAAAACCCCTCCGAGCATCCTTGTATATGAACGGCTGGAGGACACCCCCTCTCCGGGTGAGAAACTCAGCCCCCCAGCGGAATAGATCCAGATGATTGTCTTTGGCGCCGCGGTATTGTTACGAGACTTGTAGCCAAGCTACCCATCACATGGGAACTCCTTACTAAGAGGATTAAAAAAATAGGGAAATGAGGGTACTCGGGGTCCGTGCTATTCCATTCACTCCTCCTCCTCCTCCTCCTCGTCCGTTATGACACAACATTCAGAATAAAGCGAGCTTCAGTAACCAGCAATGCCAGCCATGGACTTTTCTTTGGTAAGTACCGCATCCTTCCCTTCCCCACCCGGTGGCTGTGTGACATGACGGCATAATACTGATGGGGGTCTGCCATGGATGTTTCGGGAAGAAACTTCAGTCTATGACCACAAAACCGTGCTGGCAGAGCAAGACAGAGAGACAGCAGTGTTGTCAGTCGGGCCGCTTGCCCACTACATGTGTTCAACAATAACTGCTGCAAAACGCACCCATCCGCCACGGATGTGCACACACTGTATGGGAGATATGCAATACAGACAGGCCCTATGGATAGACATACAATACACACAGTACACTGACATGCAACTAAACACACCACACACACACACACACACACCACACACACACACATAACCAGGTACATGTGCACACCTCAGCACTGCTTGAGATCTAAACGCACTCACATACACACTTACACACCGAGATGTCAAACGAAATGCTTCATCCAGATGATCATCCACACACACACACACACACACACACACACACACACACACACACACACACACACACACACACACACACACACTGATTCCTTGGTAAGGTTCTTTGCAGTTTTATTAGACTTTGCTCATAGTCATTACACGAGTATGTACCAAAACAACAGATACTGGACGGAGCGAGGCGGCGGTGCCGCGGGAATTAAAAACAGACCCAGCTCCGCGGCACGGCCCCCCTGGCAGACCGGCTGCCCAAAGCCTTCGCTCCAGCCCACTCCGTGTATGAGACAGCAAAGTGAGGCGGGACTTGCAGCCCTCGTTTCAAATGCTTCAGATTGTACATTAAACAGGAGGTTCCCCACATGGTAGAGTGAGCTCGTCTACACAGCCCCTACGCCGTCTACATTCTATACCCGTGCGAATGGCAAATCAAAAACTCGAACAAGTCTACCTCACAAATGCCAGTGCTTTTTTCAAACATTATACATCACTTCTTCTTTTTTAAATTTTTTTCTTCTTTTTTTTTTTTTTTTTTTGGTTTTGTTTTTAAAAATCTTTGGATGTGCAGTAATACCCATAAAATAACAGTTCTTAAAAAGTCAAAAGAATAGAAAAAAACACACACACACGCACACACGCACGCACGCACACACACACACACACACACACACACTGCTTTTTTTTGCCAGATGTTTAACAAAGTAACACGTATATATAACTTTGTTTCCATTGGCAAATCAACTGTCTGGGTTTCTGGCAGTGTTTCAAACACATATCGAAGTGCCGGCTAAGATTTAGATGAAGAAGGATACAAACTACTTCTCCGTAATATCTAAGCATGGGAAATAAGGCTGTAACATAAAACTGACTGTCCTTTTTTTTTGTGGTTTGTTTGTTTGTTTTTTTTCTTCATAAACCTACTATATACAAATCTAGAGTTTCTACAAATGCATAAATTAAAAGCGGCGGTTAACCGATAACCAATACAAAACAAAAAAAATGCAATTAAATTAAAAGCAAATCACAACACAGAAGTAGAGAAAAAAGTACGGGGGAGGGGTGGGGGAAAGAGATGAACACATTATCACAGCAGTTGGTTTTACCCTGTAAAAACAATAGTCTACCATCGTTATAATGCTGGCAACAAGCCGGCGTCTGATAAAAAATACACTTCTCCCTCCACATGCTGCCAAGTTTCACACGACAACCCCTGAAACTTGTCCTCCGCGACTAGAAACAGAGCGATTCTGCCAAAAGAACAACCCTTCAAAATAGATCATAATACAGCTTTTTTTTTCCTTTTTTGTTTGTTTTTTTTTTTGAAGTAACAATAACAATTACCACACTAGTAGAGCTCTGCCTCGCTCACACATAGACGTCTTAATGCAGAACCCAAAGGAGTCGTTACTATGAGGTATTCAGGAACATTGGTAAAGACATGCACGGCCAGGGTGCTGGGCCCTCCTACACGCAGCAGACAGAGAGGGGAGGTCAGGGGGACAGGAGGAGGGGTGGGCTCGGGTGAGGTCAGGACAGAGGAGAAATAAAGACCTTTGGTTTTTTATCTGCAGAAGTGGACAACAGAAATTCCTTTGGTATGTTTTCATTGCATGGTTGCGCTGGCGAAAGCACCACAGTGTGAGAAAGACTTCGTCCTTGTTTCTTCGTTTAGTGGCCCTTCTACAGGCTGAGGTATTCACAGAGTCAAAGGTGAGAGAGAGGTCAAGAGTGGTTTAACACTTTGGTTCAAGCAAGGCACTCGTCCTGGGAGTTTTTTTTTTATTTTTTAGAAAGATTGCAACACGTCTGCTTCTACTTTCAGGAACATGTCTGCCTACAGTGGGATCGTCGTTTCCGCCCGTGACTACGTCAGCTCGTCTTGCCTATTGTCATGTAAAGGTGTCGGACCTATTTGTTCAATCAGCAGGATCCGTCTATAGATACTAACACGCCGGGGGTGTGAGGCTGAATGGAAAATACACTTTAAAAAGGAAAACAACTTGGATGCGCAAGCTGCTCCCCTCCTGAAACCGTCTATCCTCAGATTACGGGTGAACCAAATTTTTATATCAATTTTGTGGTTTCGTTAGTCTGCCATGATGGCGGCCATATCGGCCTTTGAACTTTGCGTGTTCCCACTGTCAACAGAGGCGTAGAATGTGAAGGATTTAACAACTTTGTAATGCTAACAGGCATAAAGAGGGACTTGGACATTGGGCATTGCAAGAACATTGGAGGTACCCTGTAGGTACCCAGATGGCCTGCATGTATCTATGGCTATATCAGCATATAGCTATATACGCACGTCTTTCTACGGAGATATATTCAAAGCACAGGTAAAGAAAAAGGGCTAGCATAGCAGGGGTGCATGGATGGAGTACAAGTAAAGAGGGGAAAGAAGGGGTTTGGTGGGGGGGGAGAGGGGGAAAGTAAGTAGACGAAGGAGAGGAGATAGGCACTCCACTCCCCCTAAGAGACCACTTGTTGAGACCGTGCACGGAGAGAAATCTTTGGTAATCTTTGGTATCATCAAGGTGATAGAAATCACATATGGAATTTTGAGTGAGGTAGCATCTTTGGTTCACACTGTTAAGCATCAGCAGGCCATTATTATTATCATTTTCTTTTTTTTTTTGTTTCTTGTCAACTTTTTTTTGGTTTTCTTTCATGAAAACATGAAGCAGCAGCTCTTTCCTCCTTTGCCCCTCTGCAGCGTCGTTCTGCAGCGCATAAAGCTGCTAACCCTGCCTGTAAGGGGACCGGGGGGGCGAGCGAGAGCCTGGGGCTAGCTAACATCTGATTCTCCTGTGCCCTGGGCCCAGTCCCGTGTAGTGCTTTCTTCCTGGTGCTGAAATGCATAGCTTGCCGGGATCATCAGGAGGGCGCGGAGACCGGGGGCGTGGGGCGAGATGGTGACCCGTGGATACTTCCCTGGTAAGATGAAGTGCTGATATTGCTGTGTAAGTGCATGGAGGTGATTTGATTATTTCTTATCGTCCCGCTCTATCTCAATTTGTTGACAGGGAGATAAAATCAAATGGGTAAGCAGCGCACGAAGTTGCACAAACGATGACTGAGCAACACTTACAGAGGTACATATAGAGTGGTGCTGTGTCAGCAGAGGCTAGGTGCCCTGTCTCCGCCCCAGTGTCCAGCTCTTCTTTGGATTTGCGGAGAGGGAAGGACTGCGTGCAGGGAACAGCAGAGTCACTGTCTCATGTTTTCAGCTTAACTGAGAGGGTTTGTCATTGGTTGACAGCTGCTACTTATTTGAAACATAAGGCTGGATGACGGAGCCATATACCTGTAAGCATTAGCAGGTATAGAAGCTAACTACAAATAGATTTTTTTTAGGCAAAGCAAGGATATAGATTACGAAATCCTCAAAATCCGCGTTAACATCTCCAGAATCGTTGGCAGTTGTAACCGGAAACCTCAATTCTATGCAAAGGGGGCATAAGGCAAAATGATAATGACATTAATTTCTTTGAAAAGTTTTCTCATATTCTTTTGTTATTTTGCAGAAAACGTGACCGAGAGCAAATTTTTTTTTACAGGGCCTTAGCATCGGTCCTTCATTCTGCATCTATCGGTGCCAAGCTAACAGCCTCTCTTAAGGGGTAAGGGAGCCTATGAGGCAAAAATACTCTTAAGATTATCACTACAAAATATACTTTATCTTTGGTTAGATAACGTCACCGGATAGTCTCAGGTACGTCAAAGCCTAGCTTAACGCTGCATTAGTGGCTGCGGCGCGTGGAAACGTTGGTTTCTGGTACCGAACCTTTCAGCATGTGGGAAGAAAGCACTACAGCGTGGGGTTAGGGTTAGTATTTGGCTTAGGTAAGGGGGTCGGTTTCTAGATTAGCAGTTTGCTTTGGGCATTTCCTGTCTGTCTGATATGCTCGTTAGGAAGGCAGACAGATATACAGACAAACAGACGGATAGACAGACAAGTTCACCGTTCCAAAATGTTGCACAACATTCCAGCTGCTCCGGCGGGATTTCTCCTTAAAGTTGATTGGCCAATCCCACGCGAGCTCCTCGTTCCAGCTGTTTGGAGGGTATGGACAGCTGTGAAGCGCACTGCTGATAGGCTGATTGAAACTCCATTCAGGGACCCGTCATCAAACCAACCGATCAGATTAAAGTTAAAAAAAACAGCCAATGATAGGTTGATATTGGGGTGGGGGGGTGGGGGTTATAAAGCTGTGAGACCAGTGACATGGGGATTAAGTCTGAAGTTTTTTTTTTGCAGTATGTTAAACACAAATATGTTGCTTGAACAAACATTTAAAGCAGGTCAAAGAAGTCTTTGGTTTTGTTTTTCATCTTTGGATACTATAAATATCAGTATTGTACAGGTTTTAAGGGCAAAACGTTGCTTCAAAGTCTCTTAAGATTCTCTTTGTTTCTCTAAGTTTTAAAGCTTTTCCACCGAGGTTGAGTCAGTCCATGAGCTAGTCAGTCAGTTTGTCTTCAGGCTTTGGTGCAGGCGTTGGGGCCAGAGTTGGCCGGGTGGCTGGAGCCGTCGTCCAGCCACTTGTCGAGGCTCCGGCGGCGCGCGTTCATGAAGAAGTTGCTGACGGTGGCCAGCTCCAGGCCTAGCTGCTGGGCGATGGTGATCTGCAGCTCTTTGGAAGGACGCTTGTTCTCCTTGAAAATGGCGTGAAGTGTCCGCCGCTGCACGTCCGTAAACACCAGCCGAGGCTTC
>NC_079214.1:18842618-18845118 GCF_029633865.1 Lampris incognitus | reverse complement strand
ATGAGGATGGTGGTGATGGTGGTGGTGGTGGGGAGGGAACTTGTCGGACACGGTGGAGATGGAGGTAAGGGCTGCAGGGGAGTGAGGGTGGTGTAAGTGCTGCTCGCACTCATGCTGGGGGGGCTTCGCACATGCTGATCGCTGGGTGCAGGTGTCCCGGATGGCTGGGATGATAGTCTCCGCTGTCTAGTAGGGTCGCCATACCCATAGCACGGTGGCTCAGACCCCGGGGGCCCGGACGCGAATGAGGACTGTGGCTGCTCAGTAGCTCTCCGTGACCAGCCACAGACTCATGGCTCACTCCGTGTAGGTCGCCAATATTCTCCATCGACAGCTGGGCATTCATGATCCGGACAGCGCTGTGGACCAAACCATCTATCTGACCTACCGCAGTTTGCTGATGTCGAGAAGTCCCCACGTCAAGTAAAGTTCAATTTCCTTTTTGTTGTTGTTGTTGTTGTTTTTGTTTTTTTTCCTTTTCTGCAGCAGCCTCCTTCACTAATTGCCCACTCTCTGTCCACACATCTAGGCTGTCCCTTTGTTTATTCAACTCTAACGATACTGTGCAAAAGGGATTATTTTCTTCCGAGTCCGGGTTTTCTTGGGTTTCTCTCTTTGGGTGTACTAGTTCCTGCGCTGCCTTTTGGTCATTTAAGCCCCCCCGCCGCCGAACAGCAGTCCAAGCGCTCCGCTCGAGTGCCGCGCCATCTCCTCAGCCGTGTCTCGCGCTGTTCGGCTTTCTCCAGCCCCTCTTCCACCGCAGCAGAGCTCACCGTCCGCACATGCGCAGTAGCGACGGCGATCTCCTCCCACACACACACATACACACACATACACACACGCGCGCGCGCGCGCTGCCCATGACTCTGTGACGTCAGCTAATTTATTAAGGAAGGGAGGTATCAAACCGCCTGCTAAAGCCGATATACCCAAATAAGCCATATTCAGAGCAGCTAAATGAAACAAGCGTCGGCGACGCGACTACAGACGGGTCTGTGCTTAAAGAAATCGTTCTGTACGGACATTTTCAACAGGTGACGCAACGGTGCCCAATTCCAGGCTGTTCCAGTGTCATTTGGAAAACGCGAAATTCATTAGGGAAATAATTGACGCTCGGACCTGCCCGGTCCTCCTTAAATTATCAGACGCAAAATGAAGCGAACTTCCGGGTTCACACGGAGTTGATTTTTAACTTGTGGCGTTTTCGATCAACGTCTCTCAAAAATCGTCATCGTACGCGTTTTGGAAAGGAGCCGACGTATTGTTTCAGAAACGTGTGATTAGAATAAGCAGCGTTAAAGCCCTGCTGGAAAACTGCGTCTTTATTCACATGTCAGCATCGTCATCACGTATAATTTGATCAGACGGGCTAGGCTACATGAACCCACCGTTTAAAATATGTGGCCGTTTGACGGAACGAAGGGGACTATTATAGTCAGCATATAGCCTACCTTTTCTTTTGATAGAAAAGGATGAGCAGATGTGTCTATTGTTCATACATTAGACTTAACGAACCAAGCCCAACAGTGTGTGTGTGTGTGGCTATACACACACACACACACACACACACACACACACACATATATATAGCACGCGTGCGTGTGTGAGTAAATTAGGGTGCGCACACGTTGCATGTCCTAATTGAGATGGGGGGGCTCATTTATTGGCCGTGTGCCTGATAGAATGCTTTAATGTGTGATGCGGAAACAGAGCAAAAACAACGACTCGGAACACGTCGTTCATTTAAACGAAAGGACAAAGTATTTATTTTCGCTCCATCAGAGTCAGAATAATAACACAAGCCACAAAACCACGACCGGAGCCCACGTGCCCCTGCAAGAATCCCGACCAACGACTAAAACTTGGGGGAGCTGTTTGGGCGCGATCGCCCGGTTCAGCTGATGGCGGTGGTGGTGGTGGTGGTGGTGGAGAGTGCGCTGCGCTGCGCTGACCGGGCGGTGCGCGGCGGCGTCCTCTCCGGCCAGCCGAGGTGACAGCTTGCAGCGGTCAGTAGCCTGCTCGGAGCCCCCTGCTGAATGGGGGGACATGTCAAAGGTGACGCTTCAAGACTCCCAAAGCTAACATCTGCGGGTGACAGATTAACCTTTCAGACTTTTCCCTGTCCGGACCTGCTTGCGCCGTGGCACCCGGACCCGCATCTGTCAGGGTCAACACAATGGGCCCCTCCGCGCGCTTGAACGAGTTAAATAAAAGGAAAGAGAGAGAGGGGGGGGGGGGAGAGAAAAAAAAACCGAAAAAGTTAAACTGTCTCTGATGTGAAGTCAATGTCAACGGCGTGTGTGTGTGTGACTCGTGTCGAGACAAAAGCGCAAAATTCAAAAAGTGTGGCTTCCCAACCGCACAGGCCCTTCCGCCATTATTGGCACGAGGAGCAGAGATGACCAACATCCGGCGTCCGGACTTTACCTGACACATGTGGTCTTTCATACACCCCTAGCGTCGTCTTTGTTTGAGGATTCAGATAAATTAGTTGCTTTTC